>NC_092052.1:58253428-58554553 GCF_003086295.3 Arachis hypogaea
TTTGTATTCAAATTATTTTCACTCCCTTAAATTATGAATTCTAATTTCTTAACCCTCTCCACTCATAAAAAATTTTCTCAATCGCAGTACTACACAGATTTAAGCTGACACTGCCAGTTATAACACCAGCATGCGTTTTTACGTAGAAAACTGTGTTCCTACTCAGAAAAATTCTCCGAATCCAAATATCATCATTAAATTTTCAAATTATGACTGCTAAATATTTCAACCTTTTTTGTTCATATTTAATTATTACTTATTTAATTATGGTTTAACTGGATTTTAACATGAAATCCTAGGCTAGTTGACTTTAAGATATAGATGAATTGATGTGGTTGGTGATAATGGCTTAGTGTGAATATATGATATTGGATGGTTGTTAAAAATGTGAAATTGGTTTATCATTGATTGTTGGATGAATTTTGGGACGGAGACTGTGTTAGGAGAGTTACACCCTTGGTAAGTTATGAGCATCCATTAATGTGTTACAAAGGTTGATTGTGTTGTGCGGGTTTTGAGCATGCATTCATTGTGTTGACATTTGTAACGACCCGAGTTTCACACGTCATGATCATACCCTAAACTAAGTGCTACTAACTTGCTTTCTTAAAACTTAATTAATAATTATTATTAAGCCTATAGTTGAATTAGCACACAATATATATATATTTAAACGAGTCAAATGATTGCAAAAACTTAACCAAACACAAACAAACACGAAAAGAAATAAAGCAACACATAGAGAAACTATAATAATATATAATATATACATATCTTTTATGCAATATACATAAAGACAGCTTAAACCAAAACAAACTAGTCAGAGTACCATCTTAACATAGCTTATATATATATATATAGGTCCTAGTCCATAGAGGAAGCCTTTAATCTGGCACCCGAACTAGCCTAGCAAAGCTATGCAACTCCTAATCTTTTAGTAGATCTAAACCAAAAGTAAGAGACTACAACATAAAATCTATGGTAAGCCGAAATGTTCCCAAAACATGCTGTTAAGCTCGAACCATCAGTCATCACTATCTGAAGATGAAATCTCTATGACATCAGGGTACTCCTCAAGATTTTCCTCATTGTTAGAAATCTTTATAACCTCTAGAACCTCTCTGATGCTGCTATCACTACTAAGATCCATATGCATAGGCTCATTAGCGAACACAGGTCTGTCTGCAGATGTCGTGTCCAAAGTTGGCACAGAAAGTCCAGATTTTTCTCTGGTCTGTATGCCAGACAAGGGTGGTAAAATTGGCTCTAGAGGAATATCCCTCTCAGGTACAGGCTCAGGTGCGGGCTCAGGTATAGGCTGCTAAATTGGGTCTAGTGGGGAACATCCTGGTCCTCGGGTTGTACAAGATGAGGATGTCTAGGTCCATCAGGAAACAGATGATGTGGAGCATCCGGATGAAGCCAAGATAAAGAAAACTCATAAGGGGCATTAGTGTCAAAGAAAGTAGTGTCGATCAGATGATGGAAGGGATGGTCTTGTAACACATATAGTCGTACTCAAGGCTCGGCAGCTACTATGTAGAAACTATGATGCACCGAGTTCTTGTAGATACAAGGGTAGTCTAACTCAAAGTATAGGATCCCTCTCTCCATCTGAAGGGGAAGGAAAAGGGTTAAGAATTGGAAAGTCCTTAGTAGGGTCAGGGTAGTTAGTTAAGTCCGTTTTAATACTATACCCAGTCAACAACAATAATCAATAAACACAACAAAGCATAACAACTAAAGAACATAGAAAATCAAGCACAACACATACACAATCATAGAAAATGAGGTTTACAGGAAAATATACCATAAACGATCGGCAAATGCACTGAGTCATACCAAGTAGTACCACGGGAGTGGGTTATCATTCCTATTGAGATTAACAGATTAAGCAGGCAATAGTCATTTGATGATTCTAGTCAGACAAGCACAAACTTAGGGTTTCAATATCAAATAACATGAAAACCAAGAATTAATCAAGAATAAACTAAAATCGGTTTAGAAAGTAATATGATTAAGAGAGTTAAGGTTTAAGAGATGTTAAGACTTCCGGAAAAATGCTTTTTACTTTTCACCTTGATCATACAAAGATGTATCTATGGCAAATTATTGGTACTCAAACTCCAATCCCTCAGTAATTTAATTTCACTTTAACCTAATTAATCGCTAATTCCTAAGTCAATCACTTAAGAAAAGAGTAGAGGCACGTTCACTGATTTAAAAGCCACACAATGCATAAGAATTATTCCTAGTTGATTTGATGTCACATATCAAGTCTAGTTTTCAAACTTAAGAATTGTGAGAAGAAGTTTTCAAGCTTAATTCAATCAATTAACTTTTTCAAGAAATTAAAAGAAATCAAGTTAGAAAAGAATTATTTTCCAACACATGCAAATCCTTTGGATCAAGGGCAAACACTTTTTCTTAAGAAAATATCAATACATTAATCAACGGTAGAAAAGCTAGAATATTAGTCCATCGGAATCAACAGAGCTCCTAACCTTAACTATAGAGATTAGTTGCTCATGCTTCAAGAGAAAACCTAAAAGCTAATTGTAAAATTGCCGAAGAAAAGAAGAAAAGAGGAAGGGGGAGAGAAGAGAGCGATAGACATGTGTGGATCCTCTCATATTTATACTAACCCTATAAACTACTTCAGAATTTAAACTAATTCAAAAAGAAACTGAATCAAATCCAATCTAATTAATTAAGTCTTAGTGACTCTTAATTAGCTAATGATCTTTCTTATAATTTAAATTCAAACTTGGTGCCTTGCTTAGTTGAAATCATAGGCTTGAAACTTCAATCTTGGGCCAACAAACACTTAAAGAATTGAAGGATTAATGAAGGATTAATGAAGACTTGAAGATCCTGGAGGGTGGCCCATTTGTGTGTGCAACATGCCTCGGGTAGCCATGCAACGTATGGCCTAAATTTGGGGAGTGTGGCCTCTGTTTCAAGCTTGACGTCCTATGCATACATTCCCACGTCCCACGGCCATGCATTTTGGCCTCAAATAACTCTTTTATTGCTTTTAGGAATCCCACGGCCGAATTCCTACGTCCCACGGTTGGTGCAATTGTCATTGTGTGTACGCATGCCATACGCATGATTTTTCTTGTGGCGCTGGTCGTAGGTATGCATAGTAGATACGTACGCATGATTGGGCAAATTCCAAATTTGTGCGTACGTATGGGGGATGTGTACACATGGCTCATGTTGCACGACTAAATTCATGGCATCCCTGAAGTGCTTTTTGTGGCTTGAGCTTGGCTACCTTAGACGCATGTCCACTATAGACTATTACATATTGTTGGAAAGCTCTGGATGTAACACCTTATCACCTTAAACCTTATCTCTAGCCATGAAGCAAAAAACAATAAAGCATCACGACAGTTCTAAAGCTCCATACAATAATATATATTCAAGAAATATTAAAACTAGAAGCCCGATGAAGGAAAAGAAGACCAAAAATATATAATATAAAGATACAAAGCGCAAAGCGTTCACACACAATAACTAATGCGAGTAGGCACGAGTAAGAACAAAACGTAATATATAAAACCTTGCAAAAGCTCCAGGATATACAAGGTCGTAAATAAGTAAACAAGTTATATATACAAAATCCAAAAGACCGACTTGTTTAAACAAAAGATACATCAGAGTTTTAATAATAAAATAGCTAACATCCTATCTCTCAAAAATTTTAGAAATAAAGCCTCTAAGGCACAAAGTATACAAAAGTGAGAGACTACAACAAAATAAAGTGAAAGTAAAGCTGAGCCATCCTCCGCTCTATCACCATGTTTGCCAACTCACAGAGGTAGGTGGCGACCTGCATCTGAAAAATAACAACATATATGGTATGAGAACTGGGGGTTCTCAGCATGGTAACAGTGTCCAATAGATAAGATATAAGGTTCCAAGAAGCCAAAGGCAATCTTAGAACTCCTCACAAGCATAAAGATTCAAAACTTATAAGCATACTTTAAAACTAAAAAGGGTTATCTAAACTTAAGGATTTTCTAACTAAATAGAACCACGCTGTCCCACAGCCTTCACCAACCTAGCCTCTACGTGATCTCATCGCAACCGCCTGCCGAACCTCCTCAATCCCAGCAAAACACAAGTAATGCAGACAAGTAAAACACAAGAAGAGTTCATATACAACAAGTAATTCAATTAGCAATCAGGCATGTTATTCATTTCGGCATAATGTAATTAATCAATGCAAGCAAATACATAGAAAGTGCATATGATGAATGCCTGTCCTATTGGCTGTGATATCACTTGTCGGTTCAACTGCCAATCCGACATATCCTTTCATATGTTGCCTTTCTGCCACGTCCTTGGGATATAGTTCCCGGCTCACTTTGTGCACCCCTGGGATATAGTGCTCGACTCACTTTATGCGCTCTCTGGGATATAGTGCCCGACTCACTCTTATGCACACTACTGGGATATAGTGCCTGACTCACTCTTTTGGGTTACAGTACCCGATTTCACTCTTATGGCAGGAAAGGTTATGTGAGCGGGAGACTGTCTCAGTCCTCACATCTCAACGTAGGCGGGAGACTGCCACAGCCCCTACGCTGGCGCCGCAACCTCGACAAGAGGGATCCTACCTCAATCCTTGCTAGGCGCATAGCGACTTACCAATCATAATATATCAATAATGTGTTACTCCATCTCAGTGATCACTATTTATCTTCATCATATTCACCAATCTCAACCTTTCATAGTTCGTCATTCATATCCATTTCTCAATTGCCATCAATATAACACTCTGCCAATCCGCTCTAGTTATCCCATCCACAGAACTTCCTAAACCTAAGCCACTGTCTCTAGATTCACCCAATATTCTCTCTATTGTTCCAAAGCCTAAACGCTAGCTAGGTGGCCTTAAACAGGGGTTAGGGAGGTTTACAAGCTTACCAGAAAGGTCAAACAGTTAAAAACAGGGTTTTAGTACAAAAGCAGGGCATCTTGTGTACACATCATACTATGCGTACGCACGCACCAAACGACTTTCCCAGCGTGTGCGTACACATCATAGTATGCGTACGCACAACTTGTAAAATTTTCAAGGTCTGCATATGCACACCCCCTCGTGCATAAGCACGAGTCTCAACACATGCTCTGCTCTGTGCGTGCGCACGATAGAGTGTGTGGGCTCACAAACCAGAATATCTGATTTTCGACAACATTACAGAGTTTAGTTTTTTATACATAACTTCCGATGTTCATAACTTTCTCTATAAAACTCTATTTTCTCTCATCTTTATACCATTTTAAAGCTCTCACAATTTGAAATAAAGTTCATTCAATTCCAAACTCTAAGGGCCAAGTTATGACCCTCTAAAGTTGGTTAAAATTTTATTTTTACCAAATTATTCCAACTCCTCTAGTTTTTAAAACTCACAAACCAAAGCCAATTCAACCATATGCAAATCAATACCAAAACAACTCAATTTAATGCCAACACACCCAATTCAATACCAATACTCATATACATTACCAATCACTCATCAATTCTTCTTCAATCATTCTACACCTAATTATTCAATTTATTTAAATTCTCCATTCACAATTTTACCACTTTCACAATTATCCTCAATTATCATTAACATTAATAATCATCAACATAAATATCAACAAATACCATTCATTTCATAACCTCACCATCAATATCCCTTACATACAAACTCCTTCCACAAATTATATCAAATATTCATTTCAATCAACCAATTCATGCAATTCATCCTATCTTAAAAGCCACTAGCCTAAGCTTCACACAACATTATATATTATCTATCAAAAACTGAAACCATACCTTGGCCAATTTTCTTCCAAGCTTGAAACACCAAAACTCAGCCACCAAACTTAATCCAAATACTTCAATCCACCAAATCAACTCCAATCAACAAGAATTCAAGCCAGTTCATACAATTAACCAAGAATCAACACTAGGGTTCAATAATTTTAACAAACCATAAGGTTTTAGTGATTCCTTACATTATGCACTGAAACTTGGGGTGAAACTCACTAATCATCCAAGCTAGATAACACCTAAACATTGAAAGCACGAAGAATCTCAACATCTCAGCCAAATTTTGAATTTGACATAGAACAGAGAACTGGAGCATGGAATGTGAGTTTCTTACCACTTTGTTCAAATAGAATTAGAGAGCATGATGAGAGGATCACGTGGCTGTAAACGGCTCGCCAATTGGATCACCGGATCACAAAATATGATCAAAAGAAGAAGAAGATGATGAATAGTTATTTTGGGGTTTATGTTTCTTCACCCTTCTCTTATCCTTCAACGTGATTCCCTCCCCCAAAAGTCAATCACGAGGCTGAATGGGTTAAGGGTGGGGTATTAGTGTATGGGCCACGGGCTCAACTTGGGCCTAGTTGGATTTCTAGTTTGTTTGGCCCAACCTCGGGTCAAAATCTTTAAAATAATTGTCTGGTTTTTTATTCTAAAAATTTCTCTAAGTATTTCAGCAGTTTTTATTTTCTCATACATAGTACTAGACAGACTTAAGTTGGTACTACTAGCTAAATTACCGGTACGCATTTTTACGCTTTTTTGCAGAAAATTACTTTTTTTCACTCGGAAAAATCCGCTGAATCCAAATCTCACCTTTGAATTTTCAAATTAATATTTCTAAATTTTCTAAATTATTCAAGACAATTAAATTATTATTTTATTCTGATTAAACAGCTAATAAATTTTTTGTTCTTACACTAGATGTCAGCTTTCTAATGCCCCTAAAACCGCATCATTTAGAGCTCTCTAGCTCAAGTTGTGCTCGTTAGAGTATAAAGAGGTTAGAGGGGTCTAGTTCCATACGTTGCATGCAGGAAACCCCACGTTGGACGTGTGGTTGTTTTCAGATGCCAAAAGAAGAGGATTGTCCAAGGACCAAACTAAATGTCCATTATAAACTTTATATATCGTTGGAAAAATCTGGAAGTTAGCATTTTAATGCCACTATAACCGCTTCATTTGGATCTCTGCAGCTCAAGTTATTCTTGCTGGAGTATGACGAGGTCAGGGTTGCAATTTCTCTTTGAACTTTCCTGGCTTATTTCCAACTCTTGCTTCCTTGGGAGGTTACCTCCTCATGTAATCTTTCTTAGCTTTCCCAGGGACTTCTTGGGTTGCCTCTCCCTTTCTTAGTCCCAATGTTCCTTTTGCTTGTTGATTGCGCTTGATTTCAACAATTTTTACATATACCAAAACTCAAAGCAAACTCTAAAAAACATTGATTAAAGCAAAAAAAATCTCAATTATAACAAGAAAATCACTAACTTTATTCAAAGAAATAATAACTAAAAACAACTAAAGATGCTCATGCATTACAACACCAAACTTAAAATCTTACTTGTCCCCAAGCAAGAAAAGAACTATGCACAAAGGAGTCCTCTAAATCGGAGTGGATTGAAGAATTGCTTGACATTTCACCGAGTGAAGTGATCAAGTGACAGTAGGGTTAACTCCGAATTGTGTGAGCATGTATGGATTCCAGTGCTTACTAGGCTTACAATTGAAAGTCTTGGAATATAGGGATTACATTCAGATGTTATTATGGAGGCCTCTATAAATTTTAACCTTGAAGACAGCTTTTCCTTTCCTTTACTTTTCTTGGGTACTTTGCACCTTGAGCCTAACCGTGACTCTAAATGTTTTGTCTTAAGCTTTGCTCGACACAGAAACATCACAAGTACTTAACTGGGGACTCTTTGAATCCGTGCTTCTTTTTATTTTCCCAGTCAGTGGTGCTCAAAGCCTTTAGCTTCTCTTTTATTTGGACTTGGCTTTGACTCTAAATGTTCTGTCTCAAGTTGACACAGTCACACCGCAAGCACTTAACTAGGAAAACAACTCTTTGAGCTTTGGTTCTTTTAAACCTTCCTAGTCATTGGTGCTCAGAGCCTTGGGCCTTGCTTTTTTTCTTTTTCTTTTCTTTTCTTGCTGCTTCTTGATTTTATAAAATTTTGAGATCCTCCATAATACTTCTCTAAATTTTATTCCATGTCTTAAAGCTCCCTATGCAATTACACTATCAGAACCTCCACTTCTCTTGATCTTTACTTGCCCCAAATTTTAAAAATTTTCTTCAACTTTTTCCATTCAAAAACTCTTTGTTGCATGCTTAAAGATATTGAGTGCAAGCAATTTCAAAAGTAAGGTGAAATAAGGAAGATTGAATCATGATGATCAAAACAGATGCAAAATATAAGAAATAAAAACTCAAAGGTAGAGTTACCTCTTTTTTCATCATCTTTTAGACTATGTAGAGCATAACCTCCAACACCAAACTTAGAGTGATTGCTTGTCCTCAAGCAACAAAAAAAATAGTGGTGATGAAAATAGGAATAATCATGATTATCTAGTGAAAGCAATAAGTGATGCAAAAGCTTATTCAAATAAAATAAACAAAATTAAAACAGAACAAAATTAAAGATAAAACAACGTAAAATAAATAGGTTGCTAATGTGTTTGCATGGGGTGGACCTTGCATAGGTGAAGTGTGGCAATACCAAACTTAGTGTGACACAATCAATGTGAAACTAGGCTAAGTACCCAGTGAAATACAAGCATCCTGTTGGTATAGCAACACCAAACTTAATCCATGAAACACATATGCAACATGAAGCAAAGCAAAAGGAAAGATGGAAAGAGGTTACCTAACGTTTGGTTGCCTCCCAACAAGCGCTCTTTTAATGTTATTAACTTGGCATGTGGTTCTTGTTAAACTTGAATTCTCTTCCTCTTCTTCCAATTAGTTAAGCGAAAAGATTTTAATGGAGAAAAGGAGAAAAGGAGTACCATCCGATTTGGTTGCCTCCCAACAAGTGTTCTTTTACTATTATTAGCTCGATCCAAACCGCTTTTTGGGATAGAGGCTGGGTTGACTTTTGTTGACCGTTTCTTTATCATAGATATTGTCTTTTTTTCATTGACCACAATTCTTCTTTCTAGATTTTCCATGATTGCCTTTACCTTTTTTAGTTCTTCTTCCTTTTCAGGGCTTAAGTGTTGTGTAGTGTTTGGAAGGGTTCCTTCATCAAGAACTTCGTGAATTAGTAGGTCAACTCAATCAACCCCCATGCAGCTCTCTAATTCACTGGAGTATAGACTCCTTTGAAAGATTCTCTCACATTCTTTTGTAGGAATTTGTATTGCTTATCTTGGAAATGAGTTTAGTTATTCCTCTGTCACATGCTTGGCAATCAATTCCACATGTTTCTCCATACTTTTGAAACTCATTCTTATCTCGTGTACAATCAGTAACAATGTTCTCTAGTTTTTTCATGGTAAGCTCAAGAGATGATGGTTCTTGATAAGAATAAAGAGATGATAGTTCCTGATATAAACAAAAAGAAGATGGTTCTTGATATGAATATAGAGATGGTGGTTCTTGATATGAATAATTAGATGATGGTTCCTGATATAAATAAGGAAATGATAATTCTTGATGGATGGGATATGGAACATGAAAGTTTCCTTGTTTTTGACTTTTTCAACCAAAATCCGGATAGTTTCTCCATCCACAGTAATATGAATCATTCCTTGAGTGTGAGTAGTAACTCATGTGATTTCTCTCTATTATTTTTCTTAGCACAAAATACCAAACTGAATTAAACGCACCATGTGGTAAAAAGAAAAGAAAAGAGAAATAAATAGAAAGGATTTTTTTCTTAAGAAAAACAGAAAAAGAAAAAGTGTCTAATCTAGGTAATCAACTAACTGATAGTTGTTAATCACAATTAATCCTCAGCAACGGCGCCAAAAACTTGATGCGAATTTTACAAAACCATAAACGATCGGCAAGTGCACTGAGTCGTACCAAGTAAAATCATGGGAGTGGGTTATCATTCCCACGAGGATTAACAGATTAAGCAAATAATAGTCAATTGTTTATTCTAGTCAAACAAGAACAAACTTAGGGTTTCAATAGCAAATAACATGAAATAGAGAATTAAACAAGAGTAAACTAATATTGGTTTAGGAAGTAATATGATTAAGAGAGTTAAGGTTTCAGAGATGTTAAGACTTTCAGAAAAATACTTTTCACTTTCCACCTTGATCATGCAAAGATGTATCTATCGCAAATCATTGGTAATCAAACCCCAATCCCTTAGTAATTTAATATCTCTTTAACCTAATTAATTGTTAATTCCTTAGTTAATTACTTAAGAAAAGAGTTGTAGCATGTTCACTGATTTAGAAGCCACGCAATGCATAAGAATTATTCCTAGTTGATTCGATGTCACAAATCAAGTCTTGTTTTCAAACATAAGAATTGTGAGAAGAAGTTTTCAAGCTTAATTCAATTAATTAACTTTTTCAAGAATTTAAAATAATTCAAGTCAAAGAATAATTGTTTCCCAACACATTTAAATCCTTTGAATGAAGAATGAACACTTTTTCTAAAGAAAATATCAATAAATTAATAAAAGATAGAAAAGCTAGAATATTACTCCATAGGAATCGACAGAGCTCCTAACCTTAACCAAAGAGATTAGTTGCTCATGCTTCAAGAAAAACCTAAAAACTTTGAATTGTAAAAATTGCCGAAGAAAAGAAGAAAGGAGGAAGGGGGAGAGAAGAGAGAGATAGACGTGTGTGGCTCCTCTCCTATTTATACTAACCCTAAAAACTACTTCAGAATTCAAATTGATTCAAAAAGAAACTAAATCAAATCCAATCTAATTAATTAAGTCTTAATACTCTTATTTAGTTAATGATCATGTAATTGAAATTCAAACTTGGTGCCTTGCTTAGTTAAAATCATGGGCCTGAAACTTCAATCTTGGGCCAACAAACACTTGAATAACTGAAGGATTAATCAAAGGTGGCCTATTTGTGCGTAGAATATGCCTTAAGTAGCCGTGCAACATATGGACTAAAATACATTCCCACGTCCCACGGCCATGCATTTTGGCCTCAAATAGCTCTTTGTTTGCTCCCAGGTGTCCTACGACTGAATTCTCATGTCCCACAACTAGTGAAATCATGTGTACGCATGCCAGATGCGTATGCATGATTTTCCTTATGGTGCTGGTCGTGCATACGCATGGGAGATGTGTACACATAACTGACGTTGTACGGCTAAAATCATGGCAGCCCTGGAGTGCTTTTTGTCGCTTGAGGTTGGCTACCTTAGATGCATGTCTACTATAGATTATTATATATCATTAGAAAGCTCTAGATGTTAGCTTTTTAACGCTATTAGAACCGCATCATTTGAAGATATCTTGCTCAAGTAATGCTCGTTGGAGTATGAAGAGGTCAAAGGGGCTTGGTTCCATACGTTGCACGCAGGACGTCCCACGTTGGACGTGTGGTCATTTTCAAACACTGAAATAAGAGGATCATTCAAGGCTCAAATTAAATGTCCACTATTAAATATTATATATCATTGAAAATATCTAAAAGTTAGCTTTCTAATTTCACAAAAACCATGTCATTTAGACTTTTATAACTCAAGTTATCCTTGCTGGAGTATGAAGAGGTCAGGGTTGTAATTTCTCTTTAAACTTCCCTGGCTTGTTTCCAACTCTTGCTTCCCTGGGAGGTTACTTCCTAATGCAATCTTTCTTAACTCTCCCAGGGACTTCTTGGGTTGCCTGTCCCTTCCTTGGTCCCAATGTTCCTCTTGCTTGTTGATTGGGCTTGATTTCAACAATTTTCTCCACATACCAAAAGTAAAAGCAAACTCCAAGAAACATTGATTAAAGCACAAAAATCTCAATTATAACAATGAAATCACTAACTTTATTCAAAA
Source organism: Arachis hypogaea (assembly GCF_003086295.3). NCBI lineage: Eukaryota > Viridiplantae > Streptophyta > Magnoliopsida > Fabales > Fabaceae > Arachis > Arachis hypogaea. The sequence goes on from NC_092052.1 coordinate 58,265,236, forward strand.
AAATAATTAAAAATAACTAAAGATGCTCATGCATCAACCATCACTACAGACTGGTTGTCATATCCTTGAAAAGTAACTTTCTCAGTGGAATTACCACCATATCTCTACTCGCTTAAAGTAGCACACAGTCAATTAATCTCGTATTCAATTTCAAACATTTATTTCTTCTCATGTCCTCTTTATTCTCTTTGTTTTCTTTTCTTTATTTTTCTTTCTTCAATCTTTTACTTTACAAATCTCAAAATATTAAATCATGTTCGCACTATTCTCTCGCCTTTCCTAAATATCTTATGAAAAGGGAATTATAAATTTCTTAATATAACTCTGTGTTTTTAATACTTTTAGAAACCCTTATTATTTTATTTTTCTTTCATATTTAATAAAAATATTAGTTTTAGTAAAAATAAATAAATAAAAATGTAAACTAATTAAATTGGTATAAGTAAAATAATATATTAAGGGAGTATTAATATTTAATATTTTTATTTTGATATACCAAAAACTAGTTTTAAAGTTGTATTCTTAAACTTTTAGAAATTATACTTTAAACCTCAAGCTTTTAAATATTTTATTTTTGACCCAATATTTTTAGAAAATTACTAATTAACTATCACATATATTAATGTTTACAAAAATAACCCAGAATTTTCAAAAATACCCGTTCACCCCTGAACGCTTACTTTTTATTCATAATATCCCTAAACTTATTTATTTATAAAATCAACTTCAATTTTTATCAAAATACAATTTTATTATCAAAATAATAATGTGACGTTGGTGATAAACACAGCTCTTAAAATCCAAAAATCCTTTCTTGTAATCTATTCAAAAATATATATGATTTTTAATCCGTTTTCAAGATTTACGGTTATCGATTTTTCATAGTTTTTCAGTTAATCTCTTGGCCATCAAACCTCATCAATTTTTCTCAATTTTCCTCATGAAACCAGCCCCAAAATTCACCAAAACAAATCAGATCATGACTGTACACAATGGCCAAACCATAAACATCAATAAATCACCAACATTTCAACAAAATTTCAACATAAACATAAACAAACTCAACCAATAATCAATCAAACCAACAATTACTTATCAAATTAACATTTAATCGGTAAAAATATACCAAACCTTACCTTTATCTCCCTGTCCTCACAACCGAAGTATCCGAGAAACTTCCTGATCGAGAAATCTAAGAAAAAAATATCAAAGATCGGCTACTCCGCTTCTGGGCTCACTTGGCCGAACATGCATGGAGGGGCATCAGCTTCACCATCGACTTCTCCCGAACAAAATTGACGTCAATGTGGAGAGGAGGAAGATAGGAATACTTTAGTTGGATTAGATTTTTTATCGGAGTTTTGGATATCAAGAAATCAAACTTAGAAGCTCGGAGGTGCCATAAATCCCACACGGCCTTCTCTCTTTCTTTTTCTTTCTTCTTGGTTCAGTGGTTCAATAGAGAGAATGAGAGATTAGATGATGATGAATAATGATAATGGTGGGTTAGGTGTCAAGCATAGGCCACGTGTCATGTTATAAAGCTGTTGAGTCAGCGAGTTATAAATATCTTAAACGGATAATTATAAAAACTGGATATATTAAAATACAAGTAATTATATATATATATATATATATATATATATATATATATATATATATATATATATATATATTAAATATATATGAGTTACTAATATAAATGACATTAGTAACTTAATGATAAAGGATATATGATGAAACATTAGCAATGCCAAGACAGTACTGATATTTACTTATATCGGCGAATATCGAACACGATAAGGATAATAATAAAAATAATATTATTATCTAAACTTTATCATAACTATGGCATATAAAATAAATAAATAACATAATAAAATTACATTATCATTTATTTTATTTGTAGGGATTAGAAACGACTAAATAAAATTAATTACTGAAGAAATGAAAACGTTGTTTAGTTATGAAAAAAAATCAAGATGTTACATTCTACCTTTCTAAAAGAAAATTTTGCCCTCAAAATTTTCTTTACCAATAAAAAAGTGCAGATAATTGGTTCTCATATTATCTTCTAACTCCCAGGTGCTTCTTCATCGCGTTCCCAAGCTACTTTAACCAAAGAAAATGCCTCTCATCCGTTTGTCACTCTTATACATGATCCTGACCGGTGATGCTGGATATGTCAAGTCGCTTCGGAATTGTACTGACTCTGGTTGCAAAGAATGGCCTTCGTTGGGATTATACTTTTTGAGTTGCGAAACATGAATAATATCATGAAGGCTTGACAAAGAAGAGGGAAGGGCTATTTGATATGCTACTGGACCGACTCTTTTAAGCATCTGGAAGGGTCGTACGTACTGAGGTTAAGTTTCTTAGTTCTAAGGGTTAGATGTAACACCCTACCACACAGAGCTTTACGCTTAAGTTCGTAAATCAAATGTGGTGAGGTATTACGACCTCTAAAAGTAAAATATGTACATGGATATATATGAAAGGAAGTTTAGCTAGGAGCCTTGAAAGAAAAGGGTAAGCAAGACAATATGAAACTCGTGTCGTACTCATATGTAAATAGGAAAGAGTGTGATAATAGAAAGTAGAAGAGACTTAACATATGAATATCAAGCAAAGACCGGCTAGAAATATATATATATTTGGAGATCGCGACTCTCAAACTCTATTACTCGGTTATATTCTTGTTGAGAAGGACAAGAGTCGAGGTTTCTTTTGACTTCTGCCCAATATTCCCCCTTCTCCTTATCAAGGAGAAAAATGCAATCCGTATTTTCAAGTACCCTAATTCTATTCCTCATGGAGGATTCAAGGGTCTCATTGTGAATAACGGGCCAAGGCTCCGACAGGTGCAGCAGAGTCTCCCGCACGCTTAGCGAGGTGTCTTACGTCCTGCATCTGTAAAATAACAAATATGTATGGAATGAGAACCAAGGGTTCTCAGTATGGTAAAGGTGCCCACATAGATAAAGTATAATGCTTCGGGAAAGCCAGAGGCATTTCTAGAACTCTGACAACCCAAATCAAACTTAAAGTTCATACTAAACCAGAAATTTCGGTAATCTATCTAAGGGAATCTAGTCCTAATCTATCTCTTTCCTTTTCATCTTCTGCAACCTCTAGAAATCACCAAGATATAACCCTCAATACTCCTCCACCACTGAGGGATCTCTTAGAAATAAACAGATACAAGACAAACAAGAAAAACACAAATATACAAAGCAGATACAACAAATAGATCAAATAGCAGTTAATTATAGTTAAGCAATTAGGCAAGTCAAAACAAATGTATACTCAAACAAAACAAACAAGTACATATGATGCATGTCTACCCTATGGCCGATAAGTCTCATCTGTCGGTTATATAGCCAAACCCGACATGTCTAGTAGTGAACCCTGGACAGAACATCACAACATGAAGCAAGTTGGACTAACCACAACCCTTGCTACTGCCCAGGTATCTCAAACATTCTACCCGGAGCAAGTGGACAACGTTATTGTATCTTATCCGGTACATCTCAATCAGAGTCACTTTCATTCTCAACTCCATTTTCAATACATTCTAATTCATTCAAAAGTCATAATTAAAATCAATTTTCATAGCCAACCTCATCATTAATCATATTTCATTCAACTTTGTCCCTACCTCATTAATTCAATTATTTCACTTCACAAAATCTCCCTCAATGTCAACCAAACTTCCTCAATAGGTTCGCTCTCTTTCTAAAACCTAAAAGCTAGCTATTGGACCTTAAAAAGTAGTTACAGAGGTCTGGAAAACTAGAGGAATGGTTTAAAACTCAAACACTATTTTCAGAAAAACAGGGTCATGCGTACTCACAATCGTCGGCGTACGCGGGAGTGTAAAATTTGGCATCTCACGTATGCGACCCTTGTCCGTGTACGCGAGCTCTTTGGGCAGAGAGAAATCCCCGCGTCACGTGCATGTCCACGTACGCGCATATAGCTGAATTGGTAAAAAGTTACTAAGTTTCAGAAAATCAGTTTTTTTACACCCAACTTCGAACACGAATAACCTTTTTGTTAAAAATCATTTTTAGCCCATTCTTCAAACATTATAAACTTCACGGACCCAATTTTTATTCAAAATACTTTTCACCAAATTTGGAGGTCCGGAAGCCAAGTTATGGCCCATCGAAGTTTGTCAAAAATCAATTTTTACCAAAGTTTACAAACCTCTAGTTTTTCAAAAATCTCATTTTAAAACCAATCAAACCATACCCTCAGCAATACCAAAAACATTCCTCTACATTATTAAGCACTCCTCAACCAATTTTCAATCATCCAACACCTAAAACATTCATTTTATTCAACATTTTCCACTCTAAAATCCACCATTCAAAATCGAACAATACCTCTCACCAATCATTATTAAAATCAACAATTATCATCATTCCATAGCATCATATCAAAGCTCTATCAATCCAATTCACTTCACACTCAGCCAACATACAATTTAATTCTCAACAACAATGCACAATTCCACACCGTTCAACCTATCTTACGAACAATTAGCCTAAGTTTTCATGCAACATTATATATTAACTATGAGAAACCAAAACCATACCTTGGCCGATTTTTTCCCAAGCCCGGAAACATCTCAAAACCTTTCTTCGTCCAACGTTTCCAAGTCTCTAATTCCTCACCAAATGAATTTTCAGCTTCCAAATCTCAATTCAAGCATCCAACATCTATTAATTTGACTCCAATTCACACAATTCAATCTAATACCATACAATTTTACTATAATTAACATAGGGTTCATTAATTTCAATAATTTACAAGGGTTCAAAGATTCTTTACCTTAACCACTCAAAATTGGGATGAAACCCACTTATAATCCACGATAGAGTACCCCTAAACAATCAAAATTACAATAATTCAACATCTCCAAAACCAAAAATGTGAAATTATAGGGAAGGGAGAACTGGGCATGAATTTCGAGATTCCTTACCAAATCAATCAAATAGAATCGAAGAGCTCAACGAAATGAATATGTGGCCACAAATGACTCGTTAATTAGAGCTTCGGATTGAAAGTTAGAAAAATTTGAAAGTAGAAGTGATTTGGGGTTAGGGTTCTCTCCTTCAATCTCTCCTTCACCATGCTCTCTTTCACTTTCTCAAGTGTTAATGAAATTTTGGGCCAAAATCTTTAAAATTAGTGTTGAAATTCGTATTTTAAATATTTTTACTTTTTTAACTTATCAAACTTAATTTTATAATTTCTTTGAATAATAGTTAATTTATTAGTTAATTATTTATTAATTACCCAAAGTTTACATCCTACCTACCTAATTAGGATATTTGTCTCCAAAATTTGCTCTCCAATCTTCATATCTCAAATTCAACCACCCTCAAACCATTCGTTCTACCATTCCCAAAATTAATTTAAATACTATTTCACATCCTTCATTCTCATGTACAAGGTCATAAACTTAACCTAATTCAAGCCTAAGGCATACCTATATGTTTCACTCTTAGCTTCGTCTAGCTCTTTCTCAACAACTACAAAATATCAAGTTCATGTCATTCCTTGTTAAACTTTCCTACCCTTCAAGGGTTCTATCTAAATCAAATCAATCTTAAATCCTTCTCAACTCTCTCAAAAACTAAATAATTCTTCAACCTCTTAGGCTAAATCAATCCATTGTAACCTAGACCATGCACTCACTTCCTATTCCTCGATTCTTCGTCAATCCTCGAAAAAATTTCATATCCCAAAACTTCTTTCTCACATCACTACAATTCTAAAGCCACCAAAATCACCGTGCTTCCACATCACCACTCTGATTGTAAACCACTAAGAACTTAATCATCCATCTACTCGGCCAGAACTCTCCCTGAATATATTTATTTCATTGACTAAACATCATCAACCTTTACTTCAGCTGCACGAATTCTAATTTCCTTAGTTGCTTCGAATCTCCAAAAGTATGCTCATGAACATATATGCTATAATGTCAATCAAACATCCTAAATAGCATGTACACACACCCAGAATATGCTCAAAAGCATAGCCAGTCCATTTCCCAAGCTCTACGGGAACGAACTACTCTGATACCATAATGTAATACTAGACCTATTCCGGTAGCAGGGGTTACTTTCAGAAAAATATGGTCACTCTCACTAACTCTAGAAGCTTACATTTATTATCGGTATACTCTTCTGTCAACTTTGCGCTGCTTGAATCTTTCCACGGATTTTCTTAATCTTCTCAGTCGTTTCCTATACCAAGTCTAGTCCCAATATACTAACTTCTCCTCTGTCATACCAACATAATGGCAACTGACACCTCCTTCCATAAAGAGCTTCATATGGCGTCATTCCAATATATTGTTGAAAATTGTAGTTGTAGGCAAACTCAATCAACGGCAGATACTTGTCCCAATTTTCTTGATGATCCATCATGCAAGGAATCAACATATCTTTCAAAGTTTAGATTTTTCGCTCCGATTATCCATCTGTTTGGGGATGGTACACTGTACTCATGTGCAGCTCTGTTCCAAATTCTTTCTGAAAAGCTCCCCAAAATCTAGACATGAATCTCGGGTTTTGATCAGAAATAATCGATGAAGGCACTCTATGCAATCACACTATCTCTTGAATATATAACCGGAAAAGTCTTTCCAATGTATAATCAACTTGTATCGGGAGGAAATTCACTGACTTAGTCAATCTGTCTACTAGTACCCAAATAACTTCATGTCCTAATGATGTTTGACGTTGGAATTTTTGCCAGTAAAGAATTTCATAAAAAAGAGTCGCGTTGTAGATATAGTCTCTAAACCGACAGAAATCCCAACGTCAAAATGGCATGTAAAACCCTTGAGCAGCTTCAAAAAGATTCTTAGGCTCTCGGGGTTTCTAAACCTTCAAAAGTCCTTTCATACAAATATTTTGGTTGTCACAAGTAACAAACCCCTTTGAAATTAATAACCGAGTATTCAAACTTTGGGTCATCTTCTCAAGGAATTGCAGGGAAGTATGTTCTTATTATTGGTTATGAAGATTGTAAATTGGGGGGTTTTGGAAGTTTGGGCAATGCGCACAGGTATATTTTCAAGCAATAAAAATAAATAAATAACTGTAAAATAAACTCTTGGCAAGGTATGAGAACCGGAAATCCTGTCCTTGTTATCCTTATCAGATGTGATGAGAATTGGATTTTAATCCCACTTAGTTAAGTCAAGTGGACTAATTAGCTTGATTCTCAAGTTCTAGTCAACTCCTGTGGAGAGACTAGTGTTAGAGCAATCCTAGCTAAAGCAAAATCTGCCAATTTCAACCACTCCTGAGTTTGACAACTCAAGTGTTACCAATTACCTAACCAAAACCAAAAGGAAGAAAATATCTAAATTAAATTAAAAGCATTAATATAAATAAAGCAAAGCAATCTTAAATCTGAAATACCTCAAATAATATTAAATAAAATATGCAGATCTTAACATAAAAAGTTCATAAGCCAATTGGGCAACATATCTAATACAAGCATTAAAGCATCTGAAAGTAAAAGGAGGAATATAAAGTAAAAGGAATATTAAACCTGGGATTGAGAGTCACTCCTAAAACTAAGAGAAATCCTAAATCCTAATCCTAAGAGAGAGGAGAGAACCTCTCTCTCTAAAAACTACATCTACTCCTAAAATTGTGAATGTGAGAGCCTCTCTATGAATGGATGCAGTCCCCCACTTTATAGCCTCTAATCTGTGTTTTCTGAGCCGCAAACTGGGTCAGAAACAGTCCAAAATTCGCTGGTTTCGAATTTTGCCACGATGGATTTCCATCACTGCGATGCGGCCGCATGGATCACGCAGTCGCGTTGCCTAGCGTCAGGGAAACTATATCATATTATATATCAAATCGAAGCCCCAGACGTTAGCTTTCTAACGCAACTAGAACCGCGTCGTTTGGACCTCTGTAGCTAAAGTTATAGCCGTTTGAGTGCAGAGAGGTCAGGCTGGACAGCTTAGCAATTTCTCCAACTTCTTGCATTCCTTCCACTTTTGCATGCTTTCTTCCCATCCTCCAAGCCATTCCTGCTTTATAATATCTGAAAACACTTAACACACATATCAAGGCATCTAATGGTAATAAGAGAGGATTAATAATAAGCAAATATAAGATCAAAGAAGCATGTTTTCAATCAAAGCACATAATTAGGAAGACAAATGTAAAACCATGCAAATAGTATGAATAAGTGGGTAAAGAGTAGATAAAAACCACTCAATTGAGCACAAGATAAACTATAAAATAGTGGTTTATCAATGTTCTTGGTAACCAAGTTATGAAATCTATGGTGATCTTTTCCCATTTCCACTGAGCTTTATCCAAAGGTTGTAAAGTCATTGTGGGTCTCTAATGTTCCACTTTTATCTTCTGATGGGTTAGGCACTTTGAAAAATACTCAACCACATCCTTCTTCAACCCTGGCCACCAAAACATACGCTTCAGGTGTAAGAACCCGCGTTTTCACGTAAAACTGTTTTAATAAAATAATCTTAATGCCCGGAATAGATTCAAATTTTAGAAGTTTTAATTTGAAAATAAAAATGTAAAATTTGAATTCAGTGAATTTTTCTGATTTGGAAAATGTATTTCTTTCGAAAAATTTTTGTAAAAATGCGTACTGACACTTAACCCGGTAGTACCGGCTCTAGACTGTCCAGTATCGCGTATTTTGGAAAATAATACTTTGAAAATCGATTTATTATTTTGAAAGGAGAAAATTAAATTAGAATTGAAAACCGGACACTAATCTTAAAGGTTTTGGCCCAAAGTAGGCCAAACGGACCAAAAACGCTAACGGGTTGGACCGGGCTCAATGTCCAACATATATAAGCTCATTTAATGAGCTTTGAGATCATTTTTCAACCCTAAGAGAGAGAGGGCCGCAGATTTAGAGAAGATAGGAGAAAGGGGTGGTGATACTTTTCACCTCCACCTTCCGGAAGCCATAACATTTGATCCGGAGCTCCGATTGACAAGCTGTTTGCAGCCACGCGAAGCTCTTATCGAGCTCTACATTTCTATCTAAAGAAATCTGGTAAAATCTCTCTCTTCATGTTCCAGTTTCCAGCCCTAGGTTCTGCACGTTTTCATGTATAGTTTATGAGTAGATTTTGTGGTTTTGGTTATTTAGGTGATCTCTAGTAGCGGGTAAATATTGAATTTTACCCTAATCACGTTGAGTAAGGTAAGGCTTCTATAAACCCTTGTGTTTAGTTATTTTTTGTATCTTAGGTTTTGATTTTAATGATATATGTGTTGTTAGTGTGAGCCTTGGTGTTTGTTGGTGTTGGTTGAGGCTTTGAATCAAGCTTGGTGGCTTCGTTTTGATGTTTGGTGCATTTGAGAATCGGCCAAGGTATGGTTTCAGTTTTCTTTATGTAATATGTAATATTTCTGGACACTTAGGCTAGTTGACCCTAAGATAGGATTGAATGTTGTTGGTGTATGAATAATTATATGTGAATTGATATTAACTGTTGGTAGTATTGAATTGTTGTGGTTGATGATGATTATGGGGAAAAGTTGGTGTTGGGTGAGTACTATGATGATGATAATTATAAGTGATGGATCAATGTATGAAAATTTATTGATGTGAAACGGTGTTGTGAAATGATGAAATTATTGGATTATATTGAGAGTGGTTGATGTTGTTGATGATTGATAATAAGTTGTGAGAATGATATTGGTGTTGATGAGCTTTATGATGAATTTGGTTAATGATGGATAGGGTTTGATAATGATTATTGGAATTTATGAGGATTTGTTTCGGTAGTTGAGTTTGTTGTTGGTTGATTATGATTATGAGTGAGGATTTATGTTTAAGTAGGAAATTGTGGATTTGGTAAGGAGATATGGTATAATGGTTGAGTAATTTAAGGGTGTAATTGAAGAGGATGATGTGAAATGGTAAGATGTTGTATGAAGTAGTGGTTTATGATGGTTGGATATGGTTTGGTTTGATTTTGAATTGGGAGGTAGTTAAACTTGAGGATTTGAGGTTTTGGGTAAAAAAGGATTTTTGGCGAACTTGGTCTGATCATAACTTTTGCCACGGTTTTCAAAATATGTTGAATTTGGTCTATATTTGAAGATTATTGGAAATCCTTCTATTTGATATAAAGTTTGCAAAATTTGGAATTTTGTAGAGGAAGTTATGATCATTCAAAGTTGGTGTTGAAAATATAAAATTCTGCAAGTTACAGAATTTCAGGATGTTCTGATATGTGCGCACGCACAGCCTTGTTCGCACACACAACCCTGCAAAAATGTTATCCTATGTAGACGCACAGACCTGTGCGTACGTACAGGCAAGGGAAAGTGCTCTGGTGGCAGCGCTATCATAGGTTGTGCGCGCGCACATCAATGAAGAATTACGACCTGTGCGGGCGCATAGCCCTGTGCGCATGCACAAGTCGGGAAGGGTCGTCTGTTGGGGGCGCTCGCACAGCCTGTGCAAGTGAACAGGCTTGTATGTTTTAGTACCTGTGCGTACGCACACTCCTATGCGTACGCACATTTTCAAAATCTTCCTGGGCGTGCGCACGCACACCTCTGTGTGGACGTACACGCCTTGTTTCTCAAATTTTGCTTTGTTTGCAACTCTTTCACCTTTCCGATGAGGTTGTAAGCTTCTATAACACTATTTTAAAGCTTTTAGGCCTACTTTTGAGTATGGGGATATGGGAAACAAGCTAAGGATTTTAGTTGATGTTTGGTTGGGAAAAATTTACCAAACGGAGAACTAGGTTTCTGTTGTACTGGGGAAAGTTTGATGATATGTGATGAATGGTTGATGGATGAGATGCGAAATCAAGGAACTGAAATGTGCATGAACAATGGTTGAAAGGAGTCGAGGACTCTGAACGAAGTAATGGATCCATCTTGTACTAAAAATATTTTGAAAACTACTGTACTACTTTTTCATTGAGATTATGAGACGCTATGCGCCCGTCAGGGGCAGAGGTTGGATCCCGCCTGTCGAGGTAGTGGCGACGGCGTAAGGGCGATGGCTCGTCCCGCTTGCGCTTAGATGTGAGGTCGGAGGCAATAGATCCCGCTCGCATCCCTTCGGATCATCAGAGCGTGCAGGCACAAAATCCTGGACAATGATCCGAGCACTATATCTCGGGGGTTCCCACACCATGAATCCAAAGGGCAACATCTCCATGGAGATGTGTTGGGTTGGTAGTTGAACCGACAATGTGATATCACAGCCAGTAGGGCATGCATTCATCATATGCATTTTTATCTGTTTGTATGTTGTGTTTACTTGTAATGGCTTGCCTAATTGAATAACATGCCTATCTGCTTCTTGAACTACTTGTGGTATATGAATATTATTTGTGTTTTACTTGTTTGTATTAATTGTGATTGTCTGGTGCTGAGGAGGTTAGGTAGGCGGTGGCGATGGGATCGCACAGAGGTTAGGTTGGTGAGGGCTGTAGGATACAGCGGTGTGATTAGTATTAGTTAGAAATCTCCTATGTTAGATAACCCTGCTTATGGTTTATGGTTTAAGTTCTGTATATATTTACTTATAATTGTCCTAAGCTTGAATATCCATATGTGATGTGAAGTTCTAGGATTGCCTTCGGCGTCCCAGAGCCTTACATCTTACACCATTAGGCACTGTTACCATACTGAGAATCTTCGGTTCTCATTCCATACTTTGTTGTTGTTTTTCAGATGCAGGTCATAATCTACTTCGATGAGATTGCAGATATGGTGATAGAGCAGAGTATGGTTCCTCCTTGGTTTATTTCTAATTTACCTTATTATAGTTACTCTCACATCTCGTTGTATTTTATTTTATGGCCTTAGAGGCTTACTTGAAAGATAGGTTGTATAAGCTGTTTTAATTCCAAAACTCTGTATTTTATCTATTTGTAACTAGTCGGCTTAAACTCTGCAAGCTGCGGCTAGTTCCCTACGATCTATTATAACATCATATCTATATATGTTTTACTCTTTTGCATCTATTACTTGGATCTTATGCGTTAGCTTCGTGTGAACGTTTCGCGCTTTTGTAATTCTGTCTTTGAGCTATATCCTTCGTCAGGCTTCTAGATTATATTACTTTATATATAAATATGAATAAGCCTTAGGATTGTCGTAACCTCTGATTAACCTTTGCTTTACGGCTAGAGGTAAGGCTTAGGGTAATCGGGGTGTTACATTTAGTGGTATCAGGGCGGTTCGTCCTCGTGAGACTGAGGGATGGACCGATTGTGCTTCGTTGCACACTCTGGGTCATTTTCTTTCATGCTATTTAGGTTATCTACTTGATATTTTATAGCATGCTTTTTTGTGAGTGCCTTATTGAGAAAATTGACGCACTAGACCTTTGGTATTGAGACTGATCACCTTGATATCAAATGTTTGGTGAAGAAAGGAACCCTAATGGCAACTCATGAATGAGGTCGATTACGTTAATGGAGAGGTAGTGAGGATGGATAACCTAGCCTATGCGCGACGAGCTTAGCATGTTCCTGAAAAGCCTGTTCGTGGAGTTGCGGCATATCGGCTGATGGGTGCGGCTTAACACTTGTGGCAACGGAAGTAATGGTTGACGCTTTTGCAGTTTTTACTTAAGATTTTCAATTTCTACACGGTATGGCTTGGATTCTTGTTAAAAATGTTTTAAAGCTTAAAATGATTTTGAGAATTTGTTTGAAACTGTTGAAAAGAGTTTGAAAAACTATTGGTTTGTTTTATTGGTAATGGGTTATCATGGACGAGATACGAGTAATAGGTAACGTGATTCGTGGGTTTTGGGAACGTTAGAAATTATTTCTCGAGGTTACTCAGTTACGTGCTTTGGATTCTGTTAGAATCATGTGACTTGTTCTTTCCTACTCTATCCTAAAGTTCTTGTGGTCTTTTCTTTTGGATAGTAGTTCGATTTCCCCAACCTTATTCCTCTATTCATATGAATTCTTGTTTGATCCTAACTGCATATGTCTGCTTAAAATCCTTGGTGTATTTATCTTCTTTGTTTAGGCACTTCCTCTTGAGTCATGTATTCTTTGATATATATTTGAACATGTTTTGATGCATTATATCTTTTTAAGCTCTTATTCCGAGTCCTTTGTAAACAAATTGTAATTCAGTTTCCTCTTATTTGACGATAATTACAGCCATTCTTCAGATCTAAACAAAATCGCTTTTGATTTGATATACACTTCTCTACATAAACTTTGAAAGTTTCTTTTACAGTTTAAAACTAATTGTTTCCAATACCTCGCCTGTCTCTTCACTGATTTATGGAAATATATTTACTTTAAATACAACTTGATTTTCTAACAACTTTATTACAGTTTTTACAAATATCTTTATTTGATTATGTATTTAGGAATCCTTCAAAAGAAAGATTTTTGCCTCTTTTTCGTTGACTTTCATTTGACAAACTTCACTTAATTTATTTTAAAATTGAATTTGGTTTAGTACAACACATTGTCTATGCAATTGTTGTTCTTCTGAAAGTATTGAGTTCATATCCTTCCTTTTAGGAACAGACCAATTCCTTTTTAAGCTTTTCACTTCTTTGAATGATATGCTCGGTTCTGTTTTTTATTATTCTTTTACTGTTATGACCGTCACCACTAATCTTAGTTTTTCTTCTCTTGTAAATATCATACTCGTCCGAGTCAACTTGAAGTTATTTCTATCTAATGCGTTGTTTGTCCTCTTAATTTTCCTTCCTTAGTTAATGGCTCCCTCTTGAAAATTCACTGTTGATTGATTTGTCCTTCCTTACGAGTTTCGTATTCTTTTGGACCAATGGAAAGCTTGTTTGATGTCTCATGCTTCTTGGATCTTGTTTGAACTCCTTTGATTTAAGATCCTTTCTTGTTTGGTCTGATTTCTTTTAATCACATCTTAATATTCTTGAATGTTCTTATGTGATGGCAATTTCAAGTGTATTCTTAGAGTTTTGCTGTGAACTTTTGAAACAAGTTTTGGATTCTCTTAAGAAATCTAAATCAATTCTTCTCGCTTAAATTACATCCATAGTTATTCTTTAAATTGACAAAGTTGTTTTGAAGTTGGCATGCACTGTTTTAAATAAAGTTTTGAAACCGACTGATAAGCAAATTTTTACCTTGGAGTTTTCTTTTCTAAATAGAGTTTAACTAGTTCCATATTTGCTATAAAATTTATACACACTTGTTTGAATATAAGCTTTGAGAATTCTTGAACAAACCTTTGATTTCTTACAACCTTGCTGTGATTTCAGTGTATACCTTATTTGATTGAGTAACGAAATGTCTTTCAGGATTTTCAATATTGTTTGGCCTTAACTCAATTGATTCTCATTTTTTAAACCTCGCGTATTCTGTTTTTTACTTGGAAACTATTTAGACAAAATGCAATTTAGTTTTCTTTTAACCACATTGCAGTTTTGGTGTATGTTTCTGTCACCCTTTTTGTGAAATGCGAGTTACATACCTTTTTTTTAGCATATGAGGTGATCCTCTTTCAGTTTTTCATTCTTTATATTCAAATGTATTAGGTGTACTTAATCATAAATTTTTATACCTTGAGAGTGTCATCACTAGCTTCAGATAACCTTCTTCTATAATTTTATACTTGTTAACTCAGCTTGATTAGTTCCAAACTACTGCCTTGCTTATCCTTTTTGTGTTCCTATCAGTTATCATATTCGGGAGTTATCCTTGAGTTTGTTAAACTGAATTTCTTCCAGTACTCTTCATCGATTGTACGTCCTTGTTTACTTGTAGATTCAGCAGTTCTTTCAAAACTCTTGTGGAGATTATCGTTATTGCTTGTCCTTTTTGTTTCAAAGTCTTTTATCTTTTTGAATAAATTCGAGAATAGTTGTAATGTCGCGTGTGATCTTTAGGCACAGTAATGCGAAGCTTTAGTTCTTTAGAATGTGGTTTGTGGTTATGGAAGGGGAGATACACACGGCTGCTTTTGCGGTTTTTAAATTGTGGTTTTTGATTTCTAACTGATATGGTCTTAAACCACGTTGAGAAGGGTTTGAAGGATTAACATGATTTTCAAATTTGGTTTGAAACTTTTGGTTTAAATGTTTTGCTTTTGAAATTAAATCGAAACTCTTTGTCTGAATAATCTGGTTTACAGAAAAAGTGAGTTTTATGATTTTCTTGATTTGTGATTTTGGTTTATAATTTATCTTATCAAAATGGAATTCGAATTTAAAGGTTTTGATTTAAGAATAAATGAATTTTTGAGCCTTTTGAAAAAGCTTTCATAATGAATTAGTTTAGATTGGACTTGTTTCCACAGCTTTGCGATATGTTACAAAAGCAATCTTTGGTTTTGAAACTACCTCGGAAATTCTTGGTTTGGAGGATATTGTTTAAAAAGAAAAGTGAGTTGTCCGATTATGTTCATTTGTGAATTTGGTTTCCAAATTATTTTATCGAAAGGATTTCAAACTGAAAAATTTTTATTTAAGAAAACCATGATTTCAAGTAGATGACTTTCGAGTAAACGATTTTTGGCTATTTTGAAAAAGTTTTAACAATGAACTCATTTAGGGTTTTAAGAAAATGATCTATTATAACATTATATCTATATATGTTTTACTCTTTTGCATCTATTACTTGGATCTTATGCATTAGCTTCGTGTGAACCTTTCATGCTTTTGTAATTCTATCTTTGAGCTATATCCTTCGTCAGGCTTCTAGATTATATTACTTTTCTCTCTCTCTCTCTCTATATATATATATATATATATATATATTAATTTGAGTAATTGATATTTTTAATTTAAAAATAAAGTTTAGTTAATAATATTATTATCGAGTTCAATATCCGCCGATATGAGTAAATATTGGTACTCTTCGGTGAACTTAGTTTTGCTAATGCTTCACCATATATCTTTTATCATTATGTTGCTAATGTTATTTATATTAGTAACTCATATATGTTATTACTTGTATTTTAATATACCCAGTTTTCATAATTATCTATTTAGGATATTTATAACTTGAATCAATGACTCAGCAGCTTGGTTTCGTGACACCCAACCCCTTACGTGTCACCAAACCATTCAAAACCATCCTCATCATTATTAATCACCATCATCAGCATCTCATCTTCTTCCTTTAACATTACAAGAAGAAAGGAAAAAAGAGAGAGAGAGAGAGAGAGAACGTAAATTCCATGGAACTCAAAAGCTTCTGATTTCGATTTTTTGAGATCCGTAACTCCAATAAAAAATCTAATCCGATAAAAGTATTCGTATCCTCATCCTCTACACATTGGCATTACTTTAGTTTGGTAGAATTTGACAATGACGTAGCTCCCTTTCCCCTTGAGTTCGGCCAATTAGAGTTCTAGGAGGCACAGACGATTTCTGACATTTTCTTCTTTAGCAGATTGGTCAAAAAGCTTCTCCAGAGTTTTCGTTATTTTGATTTTGTATGGAGGTATGGTTTGATAATTCTATAGTAATTAAATGTGAATTTGATAAGTAAATATTGGTTTGATTGATTATTGTTTGAGTTTGATTAAGTTTATGTTGAATTTTTGTTGAATTATTGTTATTTGCTTAAGATCTTGGTTTGGTTATGCATGAACAAACATTTAGGGTGTTTTGATGATTTTGGGGATGTTATGATGTGATATTTTGAGATAAATTTGATGAGATTTGATGGCTACAAGATTAAATTAAAAGTTGTGAAAAAATCAAAAATCGTAAAACTCAAAAACGGATTAAAATTTAAATGTATATTTTGAAACAAAAATAAGAAGGGTTCGATTCTTTGTGAAGAAAAGAAACCACCAAGAAAAATTATTTTTTGGGGGATATAAATATATTTTTATGAAAAGATTGAGTCTAATATCATAATTATATAAGTTTTTCGGGTATGTTGGATAATAAATAAAGTTCAGGAATAAAATAGGTATTTTATTAAAGTTCAGGGTTATTTTTATTAATATGAAACAAAGAGTTAAGGTTTAAATATAATTCTATAAAATATTGAAGAATTCGTGGTTTAGAAAGTAGTTAATAAAAATTTGAAAATAAGATTTTATAAAATAAGTTTTAAGAGTATTATAAATATTATTTTAAATATTTATTTAAAATTACTCATTTATATTAGAGTAAATTATTATTATAATTATTATTTATCAAGATATTATTTTATAAGAATATTATTGTATGTATTATGAAAAGTAAATAGAGAGTGGTAAACAGACAAGTTTTTCTAAAAGTTTTAGAAAGACAAATCTAAGATAAAGATCTCATGATCCTCTCTTCATAAAATATTTAGGAAAAGATGAAGAAAGAGTGTGAAGATAGTTTGTGATATTGAAAGTAAGAAATTAAAAAAATGATGAGAAAGAAAAGAAAAGAAAAGAAAAGGATTAAAGAACCTCTACCACAGGAGAGCAGAGAACAGAAAAAAAAGAATATATTAGTTAAAGGAATCTCTGCCACAGGAGAGCAGAGCGCAAAGACTAAAAGAACGTAACGAACCTCTGCTACAGGAGAGTAGAGCACAGGAAAGAAAAGAATGTATTAACTAGAGGGATATCTGCCACAAGAGAGTAGATCTCTGCCAAAGGAGAGTAGAGGACAAAGATAAAATGACTTTAAAAGACTGTCTGCCACATGAGAGCAGATGCAACCTTGTTTGGGCCTTAGGGCCAAATGTATAGTGGGGACGCCCACACACTGTGAACTGTTTTCCAAATGTAAGCATATTCGTTTAAAGTCACACTGTATGCAGCCTGGTCGTTAGACTTATATGCACACTGGATGTATCTGGAAAGCCATATATGGGACTTGTACCCGGGTAATGTCGGGAGCGCGTAGGCAACCGACACATGAGCTCATGGCCTGCATATGATAGACATGCATCATACTTGTTTGCACAAACTTCTTTGTGATATGTGTTTTTGTGATTGTGTGTGTGTGTGTTTCTTGACTTGTGATTTTCTCTCTATCTCCGGTTTATTAAAGTTGTTTATATTTGTGAGGTTTGTTGCTATTTGCCATCTGTTGAAGATTGTAAGTATTCTATTGTGAAATACCTATGTAACATATATTAGAATTAACATAACTATACACCACAACCCTACTAAGAACTCCCTAGTGCGAAAGTTTAGTGTGGAGCTATAGGAGCATAAAAGATTATGTTTATGAGTTGACTTGTTAGAATTTACTTTCCCCTCGCCTTGTTAGAGTTTTATTCAGAGGGGTAGGTTTTGTAATTGATTTTGTATGTAATACTATAATGTATTATTAATATTAAGTATGTGAATATGTGTTATTTGTTCTTGTTGGAAAATTTTTAAGTTTTTAGTGAAACCATTGGTAAATTTATGCGTAGAGGCTCATACCTTATTATTAAATATATAAAGTAGTCGTAATACTTCTTGCTATCAGAGAGGCACAGCTGGAAACGTGATATTCTGATAGTGATATCCATGTTATTAAGTATATAAAGTAGTTGTAATACCTTATTATCAGAGAAGTTTGTTCCTGTTTGAGCCTTGGGAATGGACTGACTATGCTTCACTGCATACTCTGAGTGTCTTTCATGCAATAGGACTTGTCTTAATGACAAGAGTTTGAGTTTCAGATGCATAATTATATACGGGAATACTGATAGATTATCATAGAGTAAATAGAAATAATAGGTTATGCGAATCACAGGGTTTGGGAACGTTAGAAATTATGTTTTAAGGATTCATTTCGACGTTTACTCTCTATTCGTGCTATGTGACTTGGTGTTATCTCTTCTTTTATTGTTTTAATTAGAATTCTTTGTTTCAGATTCCTTCCTTAAAATGCGATTTGATTACTTTTTTTCAACCATATCTTATCGTTCATGTATATCTTTGCCTAATTGTGATCCTATCTATTCACTTGAATCTTTTTGAGTATTCATCCTTGATGTTGCTTGTATTTTTCATGTGAATCTAGTTTCTTTTTCATATATTTTGAATTTATTTTATTGTATCAATTTTCGAGGGCAAAAACTTTTATAAGGTGAATAGAATGTAACGACCCACATTTTTTTAAATCTAAATATAAATAAGTTATAATTTATTTTATTAATTAGAACTTCTTATTTTTTGAAATTAATTCATTAAAAGTAATTAAATTAATTTTATAACTATTTGAGTTCAATAAAATTCAGATTCTTATATATAGTTTTATTATGATAAAATATTTTACATGATTAAAACTATAATTTTAGTAATTTATAAATAATGAAAATTATATATATATATATATATTTGAGTAATTGATATTTTTAATTTAAAAATAAAGTTTAGTTAATAATATTATTATCGAGTTCAATATCCGCCGATATGAGTAAATATTGGTACTCTTCGGTGAACATAGTTTTGCTAATGCTTCACCGTATATCTTTTATGGTTTTATTGATAATGTTATTTATATTAGTAACTTATATATATTATTACTTGTCTTTTAATATACCCATTTTTCATAATTATCTATTTAGGATATTTATAACTTGAATCAATGACTCAGCAGCTTGGTTTCGTGACACCCAACCCCTTACGTGTCACCAAACCATTCAAAACCATCCTCATCATTATTAATCACCATCATCGGCATCTCATCTTCTTCCTTTAATGTTACAAGAAGAAAGGAAAAGAGAGAGAGAGAGAACGTAAATTCCATGGAACTCAAAAGCTTCTGATTTTGATTTCTTGAGATCCGTAACTCCAATAAAAAATCTAATCTGATAAAAGTATTCGTATCCTCATCCTCTACACACTGATGTTACCGTTGTTCAGTAGAATTTGACAATGACTTAGCTTCCTTTCCCATTGAGTTCGGTCAATTGGAGTTCTAGGAGGCACAGACGATTTCTGACGTTTTCTTCTTTAGCAGCTCGGTCGAAAAGCTTCTCTGGAGTTTCTGTTGTTTTGATTTTGTATGGAGGTATGGTTTGGTAATTTTAGAGTAATTAAATGTGAATTGATAAGTAAATTTTGGTTTGCTTGATTATTGTATGAGCTTGATTAAGTTTATCTTGAATTTTTGCTGAATTATTGTTGTTTGCTTGAGATTTTGGTTTGGTTATGTATGAATAGCCAGATGAGGTATTTTGATGATTTTGGAGTTGTTTTGATGTGTTATTTTGAGATAAATTTAATGAGATTTGATAGCCATGAGATTAAATTAAAAGTTGTGAAAAAATCGGTAACCGTAAAACTCAAAAACGGATTAAAATTTAAATGTATATTTTGAAACAAAAATAAGAAGGGTTCAATTCTTTGTGAAGAAAAGAAACCTCCGTGAAAATTATTTTTTGGGGGATATAAATATATTTTTACGAAAAGATTGAGTCTAATATCATAATTATATAAGTTTTTCGGGTATGTTGGGTAATAAATAAAGTTCAGGGATAAAATGAGTATTTTATAAAAGTTTAGGGTAATTTTTATAAATATGAAATAAAGAGTTAATGTTTAAATACAATTCTATACAATATTGAGGAACTTGTGGTTTAGAAAGTAGTTAATAAAAGTTTGAAAATAAGATTTTATAAAATAATTTTTAAGAGTATTATAAATATTATTTTAAATATTTATTTAAAATTACTCATTTACATTAGAGTAAATTAGTATTATAATAATTATTTATCAAGATATTATTTTATAAGAATATTATTGTATGTATTATGAAAAATAAATAGAGAGTGGTAAACAGACAAGTTTTTCTAAAAGTTTTAGAAAGACAAATCTAAGCTAAGGATCTCATGATTCTCTCTTCATAAAATCTTTAGAGAAAGATGAGGGAAGAGTGTGAAGATAGTTTGTGATGTTGAAAATAAAGAATTAAAAGAATGATGAGAAAGAAAAGAAAAGAAAAGAAAAGAAAGGAAAAAAAGGATTAAAAAACCTCTGGCCCAGGAGAGCAGAGAACAGAAAAAAAAGAATATATTAGTTAAAGGAATCTCTTCCACAGGAGAGTAAAGAGCAAAGACTAAAAGAATCTAACGAACCTCTGCTACAGGAAAACAGAGCACAGGAAAGAAAATAATGTATTAACTAAAGGGATATCTGCCACAAGAGAGCAGAAGATAAAGATAAAAAGACTTTAAAAGACTGTCTGCAACATGAGGCAGATGCAACCTTGTTTGGGCCTTAGGGCCAAATGTATAGTGGGGACGCCCACACACTGTGAACTTGTTTCCAAATGTAAGCATATTACAACATGTTTAAAAGTCACACTGTATGCGGCCTGGCCGTAAAACTTATATGCGCACTGTATGCATCTGAAAAGCCATATACGGGACTTGTGCCCGGGTAATGTCGGGAGTGGGTAGGCAACCGACACATGAGCTCATGGCCTGTATAGGATAGACATGCATCATACTTGTTTGCGCATACTTCTTTGTGATATGTGTTTTTGTGATTGTGTGTGTGTGCTTCTTGACTTGTGATTTTCTCTGTATCTCTAGTTTATTAAAGTTGTTTGTATTTGTGTAGTTTGTTGCTATTGGCCATCTGTTAAAGATTGTAAGTATTTTTTTGTAGAATTCTTATGTAATAAATATTAGAATGAACATAACAATACACCCCAACCCTATAAAGAACTTTTCAATTTTTACCCCCTATTTTCACCCCTTTTAGCTACAGGTGTGAAGGTTTAGTGCGGAGCTACAGGAGCATAGAATATTATGTTTACGAGTTGACTTGTTAGAGTTTATTTTTCCCTCACCTTGTTAGTTAGAGTTTTATTCAGAGGGGTAGGTTTTGTAATTGGTTTTGTATGTAATTGTAACACCCTAACTTTTAGCACCTCATGATCGCACCAAAAGCCCAGGCATTACTTACCTCTAAACCTTTTTATTATATACTATCTTTATTTAATATTAAGCCTTCGCGAATATGAATCGAAATTTTAATTAAGAAGACAAGAAGAGACTTTATTTTCAATTACTTAATCACAAAAGTATCACATAGCATTATATACATAGACTTATTTCAAGATTGTCAAAAGCAATTCCTTCCCCTCTAAAAAAATCAAGACAATAAACAACGAGAGGAAAATAAATTCTAACAACTCAACTCGTAAATATATTCCTTTGTGCTCCCACAGCTTCGCAATAAGCCTTCGCACCTGTAGCTGAAAGGGGTCGAGATAGGGGGTAAGAACTGGGGAGTTCTTAGTAGGGTCGGGGTTAGGAGTTACGTTCATTCTATATATACTTGGTCAGCAATAACAGTCAACAAGGTACCATCTAATTCAACAATTAAAGAACACAAAATTCAAACAGTCATTTAGCACACCCACAATCACAGAAAATTACACTCACATACAAATATGAGCAAAAAAGTATGATGCATGTCTATCCCTAGTGCAGGTAATGAGCTCATCTGTCAGTTTTGACCCACTCCCGACGCAACTCAGCAACCTTTGTCTGAGTTTAGTTTCCAGTGTCATAACCTCTGTAAGCAACCTCTGTCTTACAGGTGCGACTTTCTTGAGCCGATGTATGCAAACATAACCTCTGTAAGCAACCTTGGTCTTACAGGTGAGGCTCTCTCTGGCCAATGTATGTATCGATAACCTCTGTAAGCAACTTCTGTCTTACAGGTGCGACCATCCCCTGGATTGGCCGATGTATCTCTAGAAGCAATCTCGGTGGACTCACCACCATATCTCTACTCGTTTTTAGCAGGTACATAATCATCTTAGCTCGTTCTTTCTTTCGTTTCTTTTATTCTTACTATTTGTTCTCCTGTTGTAGAGATTCTTTAGATTCTTTTAATCTTTTCTCTCTACTCTTCTGTGGCAGAGGTTTCTATAATACTTTTCTTTCCTTTTCTTTTCTTTCTTCTTCTTTCTTTCTTATCTTCATAATATAAATCATCCTCACATTATTCCCTCGCCTTTCCCTAAGTGTCTTAAATAAAATAATATCTTTTAAATAAAATACTAATATATTATAATGATACAAATAATGCTAGTTTTAAGAATAAAAGAGTGTTATTATTACTATTTTTATATCAAAACCTGCTTATTAATGTTCTATTCTTTAAACTTTTAAATATTTTACTTTTAATCTAGCATTATAAAAATTACTAATTTAATTTCGTATTTCTAAAAATAACCCTGATCTTTTATCAAACTACATTTTCATATTCAAAAAGATTATTTAAGTTGGTGACAAAATCCTTTCAAAACTAAAATATTTTCTTGTGACCTTTCAAAATATATACTAGATTTTAAATCCATTTTTTGAGCTTTTCCGGTTACCGATTTTTTTCACAGTTTTTAATTTAATTCCTCGGCCATTAAACCTCACCTATTTTATTCAAACTAACACAACGATAGCCCCAAATTAATCTCATCATCACAGTTTGGGCAGCACAAACATAACCAAATCACAAGCTTAATCACAAATAATAATATATCTATAACATTGGATATAAAGTCAACCAAACTCCATCAATAATTAATTACAACAATCATTCACTTATCCAACTCAAATTTAATCAGTGAGAACTTACCGAAACCCTACCTCCATACAAAATTAAAATACTCGAAGCCCCGAAAAAGCTTTCTGACCGAGCTGCTGAAGAGAAAAACGTCAGAAATCGTTTGTGCCTCCTAGAACTCTGATAAACCCCAATTTTGTGGTTTATCTTGTGTTGATTTTGGGGGATTTTATCAACTTTTCCCACATTTATTCAATGAAATAGCATGGTTTTGTGAATTGCTCCTAATTTGTGCTTAAGTGTGAAAACATGCTTTTTAGGCCTTTAATTTGCCAATTTTAATTTACTTTAATTCCATTCGATACCTTAATGTATTTCTTGAGTGATTTCAGGTTCATAAGGCAAGTATTGGATGGAAGAAGTAAAGAAAAAGCATGCAAAAATAGAGAATTCATGAAGAAATGAGGATTTGCTGAACTGAAGGCCACGCGAACGCGTCACTCACGCGTACGCGTGAGATGGAAAATCGCAAGCGACGCGCACGCATTATTCCACACGCACGCGTGACCAGGAAAATTGCCAATGACGCGTACGCGTGACCCATGCGTACGTGTGACAAGCAGCACGTGACTCACTTAAGGGCAAAACGCCGGGGGTAATTTCTGAGCTCAAGGAGGCCCAAATCCAACTCATTTCTGATGCTTTTGAACCCAATGATGGAAAGGGATTGAAAAGGGGGGGAGGGAGAAACCATAGTGTAGTTTTCATCATGTTGTAGGTAGAATTCTAGAGAGAGAAGCTCTCCCTTCTCTCTAGAATTTAGGGTAGGTTAGGTTACATTTTCTTAGATCGAACCTTTAATTGTTGTTTTGATTTAGTTTTCCCTTTTAATTTCTTATTTTTACATCTTTATTCTTCCAGTTCTTGTTGTTAATTTCCTTTTCATGTCATTTTTATGTTGATGCACTCTTGTTGAATTCTATTTTCCTTTAATGCAATTCTATGTTTCCATTTCTTTTATTGCTTATCTTAGTTGTTATTATTGATTTCTTGCTTATGTTAGTTATGGGTTTCTTTAATTCTTGCATTTGGTGATGTTTACTTTTCTTGCACTCTAGGTGTTTGATAAAATGTTTCCACTAGTTTTAGAGTAGTTTTCTTTACTCTTGGCCTAGGCTAAGGGAATTGGGTGACCTTGAGTCATTGGGTCTCAATGAATTGGTGATTTGAGAACCCTTAATGGTCAATTTGATAACCATTGACTCTAGCCTACTACTAAGTCAATTAGTGGCTAGGTTAGGACTTATGGATTGATGATTGATCAAGCCCATTTGACATACTTAATGCATTGAGGTAGACATTATACGTACTTCAAGCATGGAGGTAGACTAAATGGGTTGGTCCCTCATAATTGTCAATATATGGTTTATTGACAAGGATGGTGATCTCAATTCCTATGCTTAGCCAAGAGTTGTTTTCCATTTCTTTATTAGTTCTTGTCATTTACTTTCTTGTTATTTACTTTTCTTGTCAACTACAAATCAAACCATTTGCATCTTTATAGCCAATAACTGATCACTTCATTGCAATTCCTTGTGAGACGACCTGAGGTTTGAATACTTCGGTTAATTTTCATTGGAATTTGTACACGTGACAAAACCAAATTAAAACTTTGATTGAGCATTGCCTATCGGTTGGGAACTATACTATCAACAGAATTATTTTGATTGAAATTCCTAACCATACAAAAATGCTCTTTCAAATTTTTGGCGCCGTTGCCGGGGAATTGCTAATGGTGTTATGTTATTGGCTATTGTGAATATGTAAATATGTTTGCCTTTTGCTTGTTTGTTAGTTTTTGCTAGAACTAGGACTTTGTTACTTATTTTTGTTAGCTTTTGTTTTCATTTGCTACTATGAATTCTCATCCGTTTGGCTATGAGTTTGGCTCAAATTATGTTGTAGGAAACGGGAGCTACAATGACAATTGCATCAAGGATGGAACAATCAAAGGTGGGAGGAGCCTGATAAACCACTATTTTATGATTTATTTTGTGCTCAATTAAGTGTTTTTATCAATTCTTCACCCACTTATTCATAAGAAATGGCATGGTTTTACAATTCCTTCCTTATTCTATGATATATGTGAAAACATGTTTCCTATGCCTTAAAAATAATTATTTTAATTATCCTTTATTACCATTCGATGCCGTGATCTATGTTTTAAGTATTTTCAGGCTTTATAGGGCAGGAATGGCTTAGAAGACAGAAAGAAAACACGCAAAAATGGAAGGAATGCACAAAAATGGAGTTTTGAAGAAAATGACAGCGACGCGCACGCATGGATGACGCGGACGCGTGCCTAGCAAAAAATGGCAGCGACGCGCACGCATGGACAACGCGGACGCGTGCCTAGGCGCAGAGCACAAACGACGTGAACGCGTGACTGACGCGTACGCATGACAAGGAAAAACTCCAAATGACGCGCACGCATGACCCACACGCACGCGTGACGGACGCCACGTGCAGGAAATTGCAGAAAATGCTCCCAGCAATTTCTAGGCCCTTTTTTGGCACAAATCCAAGCCCAGAAACACAGAATAGAGGCTGGAGAATAAGGGAATCAATTCATTCATTCATTATTGGAATTGGAGAAAAGAAATTTTTAGGTTTTAGATGTAGTTTTAGAGAGAGAGAGGTTCTCTCCTCTCTCTTAGGTTTTAGAATTAGGATTTCTCTTAGAGTATGGTTATGTCTTCAATCCAGGTTCAATGTTCCTTTATTTTATGTTTCTCTTCTACTTTTATTTACTCTAATGCTTTTACTTGTTAATTACTTATGTTGCCAAATTGGCTTATGAACCTTCCCATGTTAGATTTGAATTTATGTTTAAATGCAATTTGAGGTATTTTAGAATTATGATACTCTTAGCTTTAATTGATGAAAAGGCATTTTTATTCGAGTAGATTTTATTCCCTCTTGGCTTTGGATAAGTAATTGGTGACACTTGAGTTGTCAAACTCAGCGGTTGATTGAAAATTGGAAATTGCTTATTGATTTGGATCCCTCTAAAGCTTTCCATGGGAGTTGACTAGGACTTGAGGAATCAAGTTAATTAGTCCACTTGACTTTCCTTTATTTAGTAAGGGTTAACTAAGTGGGAGTAATAAACAATTATCATCACACCTGATAAGGATAACTAGGATGGGATATCCAGTTCTCATACCTTGCCAAGAGTTTTTCTAATTATTAATTTATTTTTCTTGCCATTTAAATTACTTGTTCCTTATTTCAAAAATCCCAAAAAGATAATCTTCCATAACCAATAATAAATACACCTCCCTGCAATTCCTTGAGAGACGACCCGAGGTTTAAATACTTCGGTTATAAATTTTATTGGGTTTGCTTTAGTGACAAACAAGTTTTTGTATGAAAGGATTCTTTGTTGGTTTAGAAACTATACTTGCAACGAGAATTTATTTGTGAATTTCTTTACTAGCAGAAAATCCGTTCATCAAAAAATGGTGTCGTTGCTGGGGAATTGCAATTGTGTGCCTTATTATTGGTTATTGTAAATATTTTATTTTGCTGTTTATTTGTTTTTATTTTTGTTTCTAATTTTTATTAGCTACTATGAGTTTTCACCCCCGTCGCTTTGAGTTTGGT
Organism: Arachis hypogaea; assembly: GCF_003086295.3. NCBI lineage: Eukaryota > Viridiplantae > Streptophyta > Magnoliopsida > Fabales > Fabaceae > Arachis > Arachis hypogaea. The sequence goes on from NC_092052.1 coordinate 58,292,376, forward strand.
TCTAATGTTGTTGAAAAGAATGGAAGCTATAACAGGAACATGCGTCAAGGTCAAAACAATCACAGATGGAAGGAGCCATGAGGATCTGATCAACCCTTGCGGCGACAACACTTTCCAAAGTACCATGGACAACGACCATTCTTCAATGCATGCCAAGACACTAGTTATGGTGGACCCTCTCATGACAAACCACCTCCACCAAATTACTATGGTCAAAAACCATTCTGAGGTGCATACCAAGATGATAGATATGGTGGACCCCCTTGTAGTTACCAACAAGCCCCATCATATGCCAATGAACCCTAACCTTTATCCACTCCAATTCCAATCTAATTACTCCCAAGAACCACCACTTCCATATGCACCATGTTCATATCCATCAACCCAAGAATCACAGGCTCGCCTCAAGGAAACAGTAGATCAATTTCTTGCAACCCTTCATCAACTAGAGCAAGCGATAAATCAATTAGCTTCCCGACGTTCGGACACTCAAGGAACTCCCAAAGCTTCATGTGGAGAATCTAATGAAGAACGTAGTATGAAGGAGACACTAGAAGCTCCGGCGGACAGTAAAGAGCATGACTTTGTACTAGAACAAGTAGATGAAGCTGAAATTATCAAGGAAGAAGAATTCGTTGAAGACTTAGGAGATGTTGAACCTCCATGGAAATCAAGAGTTGTCGAAAATTCCGCTCAGAATTTTGCAGTTGATGCTAAGGAGGATAGTGCACAATCCCCAAAGCATGTATCTTATGAAGAAATGGACGGAACAAATCAAGAAGCAAGTTTCCTTAGTAATGATGATCATGAATCAAGCTCTCCTAGTGATGAACTTGCATCCGTAATTGAATACTTCGAGACTGAAGATTCTGCCGTAAATGAATATGAAGATGATGTGGAGGTAGACTTTTCTCAACCTCCAACTTATGACTTGAGTGATAAGGAAGAAATTGAAGACTTTGATCAAGACGAGGTTGCAATTGAAGAGGTCTGTCAGGAAATGGAAGAATTTACAGAGAAGTACACGGAAGTGGAGCTTGCAGAACCACCGAAAACACCTCTCCCACGGCCATTACCACCTAATACAAACTTCAAGTGGGTAAAATCCTTAGCCTTTATCTTTACCTTTCCACTTGAATATGGTTTGCTTGAAACCGATGGCCAGCTTAGAGCTCTTTGTGGCTTTCAGAGTAAGCGGGAAATGGTTAGCAATAGGAGCTGACATCCAAAGTTCAATACGGTTCCACGCTCCAAATGAAAGTGCAAGGATTGGTATAGAGCTCGATTGAATAAATTTCGGAAGAAGTTTGGGTATCTCAGTGGAAATTCAGGTTGTGTACTGCCCGGTTGGAATAATGAAGATAACAGCAAAGACGGGTATAGAAGCAAAGTTTGGGATCCTGGAATTTATCCTGACAATCAATACTCCTGGAGTCTGAAAATCTGCTTTAACTTGCTCAAAGGCTTTACGTACCTAGTATGGGACCCCGGAGGCTATTGGAACTGCAAATGTTGGTGGAGATTTCTGGATGAGTTCAAGCACAAGCCACCATAACAGGAAGCTCTTCAAATGTCCAACTTAAGGACTTTAACTAAAAGTGCTAGGTGGGAGACAACCCGTCGTGGTATGATCGTTCCTTTTCAATTTTTAATTTTATTTCGTTTTGCTTGTTTTTAGTTTCATTCTATATTATTTTATTTTAATTTCCCTAGCAGCATTCATAACATCAGCATCCGCATTTGCATTTCGCATTCTGCATTTTCTATAAAAAAATAAAATAAAATAAAAATAACACCATGCGTGCGCATGGGCCGGGTGCACAAATTGTGAATCACACTTTTCACAACTCGTACCACTAACCAGCAAGTGCATTGGGTCGTCCAAGTAATACCTTACGTGAGTAAGGGTCGAATCCCACGGAGATTGCTGGCTTGAAGCAATCTATGGTTATCTTGTAATTCTTAGTCAGGATATCAATTATAATTATCAGTTTGGATTGCGAAAAATAAAAGAGCATGAATTAAATACTTGTTATGCAGTAATGGAGAATATGTTGGAGTTTTGGAGATGCTTTGTCTTCTGAATCTCTGCTTTCCCCCTGTCTTCTTCTTCACGCACGCAAAGAAGATGGCAAGCTGTGTGTTGGTGGATCACCGTTGTCAATGGCTACCATCCGTCCTCTTCGTGAAAATGGTCCAGGTGCGCTGTCACCGCACGGCTAATCATCTGTCGGTTCTCACTCATGCTGGAATAGGATCTATTGATCCTTTTGCGTCTGTCACTACGCCCAACCCTTGTGAGTTTGAAGCTCGTCACATTCATTCAATCCCTGAATCCTACTCGGAATACCACAGACAAGGTTTAGACTTTCTGGATTATCAAGAATGCTGCCAATGGATTCTAGCTTATACCACGAAGATTCTGATTAAGGAATCCAAGAGATACTCATTCAATCGAACGTAGAATGGAGGTGGTTGTCAGGCACGCGTTCATAGGTTGAGAATGGTGATGAGTGTCACGGATCATCACATCCATCATATTAAAGTGCGAATGAACATCTTAGATAGGAACAAGCGTGTTTGAATAGAAAACAGAAATAATTGCATTAATTCATCGAGACACAGCAGAGCTCCTCACCCCCAACAATGGAGTTTAGAGACTCATGCCGTCAAAGAGCACAAAGTTCAGATCTAAAAATGTCATGAGGTCCAAAATAATCCTCTAAAAGTTGTTTAAATAGTAAGCTAGTAATCTAGGTTTGCAGAGAATGAGTAAATTATGATAGATAGTACAGAAATCCACTTCTGGGACCCACTTGGTGTGTGTTGGGGCTGAGACTTAAGCTTTACACTGCTTAGGCTGTTTCTGGAGTTAAACGCCAGGTTGTAACCTGTTTTGGGTGTTTAACTCCAACTTGTAACCTATTTCTGGCGTTTAACGCCAGACTACAACATGGAACTAGCGTTGAACGCCAGTTTACGTCATCTATCCTTGAGCAAAGTATGAACTATTATATATTTCTGGAAAGCCCTGGATGTATACTTTCCAACGCAATTGGGAACGCGCCAATTGGACTCTTGTAGCTCCAGAAAATCCATTCCGAGTGCAGAGAGGTCAGAATCCAACAGCATCAGCAGTCCTTTTTCAGCCTGAATCAGATTTTTGCTCAGCTCCCTCAATTTCATCTAGAAAATACCTGAAATTACAGAAAAATACACAAACTCATAGTAAAGTCCAGAAATATGAAATTTGCCTAGAAACTAATGAAAATATACTAAAAACTAACTAAAACATACTAAAAACTACATGAAATTAACCCCAAAAAGCGTATAAAATATCCGCTCATCACAACACCAAACTTAAGCTGTTGCTTGTCCCCAAGCAACTAGACAAATAAAATAGAATACAAATAAGTCAAGAAGAAATAATATCTCAGAGTTTTTTTGAGTGAAGCTCAGATTCTAATTAGATGAGCGGCACTAGTAGCTTTTTGCTTCCGAACAGTTTTGGCATCTCACTTTATCCATTGAAGCTCAGAATGATTGGCATCTATAGGAACTTAGAATTCAGATAGTGTTATTGATTCTCCTAGTTCAGTATGTTGATTCTTGAATACAGCTACTTTATGAGTCTTGGCCGTGGCCCTAAGCACTTTGTTTTCCAGTATTACCATCGGATACATAAATGCCACAAACACATAATTGGGTGAACCTTTTCAGATTGTGACTCAGCTTTGCTAAAGTCCCCAGTTAGAGGTGTCCAGGGTTCTTAAGCACACTCTTCATTTTTGCTTTGGACCTTGACTTTAACCGCTCAGTCTCAAGTTTTCACTTGACACCTTCACGCCACAAGCACATGGTTAGGGACAGCTTGGTTTAGCCGCTTAGGCCAGGATTTGATTCCTTTAGGCCCTCCTATCCACTGATGCTCAAAGACTTGGATCCTTTTTATTACCCTTGCCTTTTGGTTTTAAGGGCTATTGACTTTTTCTGCTTGCTTTTTTTTCTTTTTCTTTTTCTTTTATTTTTGCCAATTTTTTTTCCTGAAAGCTTTTGTATTCACTGCTTTTTCTTGCTTCAAGAATCAATTTTTTTATGATTTTTCAGATTATCAAATAACATTATCCTTTTTCATCATTCTTTCAAGAGCCAACATATTTAACATTCATAAACATCAAATTCAGAAGACATATGCACTGTTCAAGCATTCATTCAGAAGACAAAAAGCATTGCCACCACATGTAAATAATTAGAATTTTTCTTATTAAAAACTCGAAAAAATATTGCCTCCTTATTCTAAAGAAAATCTGCTATTTTATTCATGTTTAATGATGATGAGAAAAATAAATTATAGCTTAATTGGAGATAAAATGAAAATATAGATACTAATTACTACTACTCATATATAACTTCTAAGGTAAAACTCAAATAAGAACAATTATCACAAAGTTAAGGCTAAGATTAGAACTCAACAACCTTGAATTTGGGGGGTGGATGCCTCTTTAGTCTGTGGAGTGCTTGGCCCTTCAAGAGATAGTTTCTGACGCTTTAATTCCTTCAGTTCACGCCCTTGCTCTTATTGTTCTCTAAGCAATTTGCAGAGCATGCTGTTTTGATTTTGCTGTTATTCCTTAAACTTTTTGGTGATTGGTTGCTCAACTGAGATATACTTATCTACTCCCATCTTTATCCCAGCATCTTTACATAACAGAGAAACTAAGCTTGGATAGGCCAATTTGGCATCTTTGGAGTTCTTGTTTGCAATTTTGTAAAGCTCACAAGCAATCAGCTGATGAACTTCCACTTCTTTTTCCAGCATAATGCAATAAATCATCACTGCTCTTCTGATGGTGACTTCAGAGCGGTTGCTAGTGGGCAGTATAGAGCGCCTAATGAAGTCCAGCCAGCCTCTGGTGACTGGTTTGAGATCTCCTCTTTTGAGTTGGTTTGGGGCACCCTTTGTGTTGGTTGTCCATTTAGCTCCAGGGAGGCATATCTCCTCTAGGATTTTGTCCAAGCTCAGGTTTGATCTCATCATTCTCCTATTGAAGGAATCTGGGTCATCTTGCAGTTGAGGCAGCTTGAAGATCTCCCTTATTTTGTCAGGGTGGGTGTGAACAATCTTCCCTCTGACCAGAGTTCTATAGTCATAGAATGCGGTTCCAGCTATTCTTTACCTGTCCGTCTGCCACAGATTAGCGTAGAATTCCTGAACCATGTTTCTTCCCACCTTTGTTTCAGGATTAGCTAGGACTTCCCAGCTCCTGTTTCGGATTTGCTCTTGGATCTCCGGATATTCATCTTCTTTCAGATCGAATTTAACTTCCGGGATCACTGACCTTAGACTCATTATTTTGTAAAAATGGTCTGAATATTCTTTGGTTATGAACTTCCCTTGATTCCAAAGTGGTTTTGGAATATTCTCTTTCTTGCCTCTGGAGTCGGTTTGTTTTCCCTTAGGAGCCATGATCTTATTGGGTATTGGTTTAGTGATCACGGATAAACACACCAAACTTAGAGGTTTGCTTGTCCTCAAGCAAAAGAAAGGAAAGGAAAGGGAAAGAGGGAGAGCCAAGCGCAACTTGTGGAGGAGAAGGGGAGAGGCCGAACCAATATTTAAAGGGAAGGGGGGTGGGTTTTGAAAATTATTTGAAAAAAATATGATAGAAAAAGTAATTTGGAAAAGATAAGTATGATAGGAAAAGATGTGATTTAAAATTGAAAAGATATGAAAGATATTTGAAAAAGATAAATCTGGATTTTAAAAAAAAAGATGATGTGAAGATTTGAAAAAGATATTGATGAGTTGAAAAGATTTTAGAAGGAAAAGAGATAGATTTGTTTTGAAAAGGATTTGAAAATAATTTGAAGAGGATTAAGAAAAAGGGTTTATGAATTAAGATACATTTGATATCTTTTGAAAAAGGATTTGAAAAATTAGGATTTGTAACATGTTTGTGCAAGAAATCATGAATTGAAACATAAAAAATGGAAAAAATTTGAATTGAAAATGAAATTGCCTACTCCCCACAATCCTGGCGTTAAACGCCCAACTGCTGCATGTTTTGGGCGTTTAACGCCCAGTTGGTGCTTGTTTTGGGCGTTTAACGCCCAGCTGTTGCTTCTAGCTGGCGTTAAACGCCAGAAACCCCTTTGTCACTGGGCATTTTTCTGAACGCCCAGGATGCTGTAAATCTGGCATTAAACGCCCAGAAGCTGCTTCTTTCTGGCGTTTAACGCCCAGATGGCTATCTTTACTGGCGTTTTCTTGCCAGTGAGCTCCTTTTTCCTGTTTTGTGCTCTGAATTCTTCTGTAACCCTGTGGACTTATGCAAATGATTCTTTACCTTGTTAATATTAAGCTCATATATTTTAAAAATAAATAAAATAACAGAAAAAGTTTTGCTAATGGCTGGGTTACCTCCCAGCAAGCGCTTCTTTATTGTCTTTAGCTGGACCTTGCTGAGCTTTTAATCTAGCCTCAGCCTTGAGCACTCTTGCTCAACATTCCCTTCAAGATAGTGCTTGATTCTCTGTCCATTAACAATGAACTTCTTATCAAAATCAATGTCTTGAAGCTCCACATAACCATATGGTGATACACTTGTAATCACATATGGTCCCCTCCACCAGGATTTCAGTTTCCCGGGGAATAGCATGAGCCTAGAGTTAAACAACCGAACCTTTTGTCCTGGTTCAAAGACTCTAGATGACAGCTTCCTGTCATGCCACCTTTTTTATTTCTCTTTATAAAGCTTGGCATTTTCGAAAGCAGTGAATCTGAATTCCTCTAGCTCATTCAGCTGGAGCAATCTTTTTTCTCCAGCTAATTTGGCATCAAAGTTTAGGAATCTGGTTTCCCAGTAGGTCTTATGTTCCAGTTCTACGGGCAGATGACAGGCCTTACCATACACAAGCTGGTATGGAGAGGTCCCTATAGGAGTCTTGAATGCTGTTCTGTAAGCCCACAGAGTATCATCCAAGCTTCTTGCCCAATCCTTTCTACGGGTACTTATAGTCCGTTCCAAGATTCTTTTTAGTTCTCTGTTAGAAATTTCAGCTTGCCCATTTGTCTGTGGATGATATGGAGTCGCCACCTTATGGCAAATCCCATACCGGACCATGGCAGAGTAAAGTTGTTTGTTGCAGAAGTGAGTGCCCCCATCACTGATTAGTACTCTAGGGACACCAAACCTGCTGAAGATATGTTTCTGGAGAAACTTCAGCACTGTTTTAGTATCATTGGTGGGTGTGGCAACAGCCTCTACCCATTTTGATACATAGTCGATTGCCACCAGAATATAAGTGTTTGAGTATGATGGTGGGAAAGGTCCTATGAAGTAAATTCCCCATACATCAAACAACTCAATCTCCAAGATTCCCTGTTGAGGCATGGCGTAACCATGAGGCAGATTACCAGCTCTTTGGCAACTGTCACAGTTACGTACAAACTCTCAGGAATCCCTATAGAGTGTAGGCCAGTAGAAGCCACATTGGAGGACCTTGGTGGCTGTTCGCTCACCTCCGAAATGGCCTCCATATTGTGATCCATGGCAATGCTATAAGATCCTCTGTGCTTCTTCTCTAGGTACACACCTAAGGATTATTCCGTCTGCACATCTCTTAAAGAGATAGGGTTCATCCCACAAGTAGTACTTTGCATCAGTAATTAATTTTTTCTTTTGTTGCCTGCTGTACTCCTTGGATATGAACCTTGCAGCTTTATAGTTTGCAGTGTCTGCAAACCATGGTGCTTCTTGAATGGCAAATAAATGCTCATCCGAAAAGGTCTCAGAGATCTCAATAGAGGGGGAAACTCCCCTTTTGTTGGTTCTATCCGGGACTGATGATCAGCCACTTGGTTCTCTGTCTCTTTTCTGTCTCTTATTTCTATATCAAACTCTTGCAGAAGCAACACCCATCTTATGAGCCTGGGTTTTGAATCCTGCTTTGTGAGTAGATATTTAAGAGCAGCATGGTCAGCGTACACAATCACTTTTGATTCTACTAAGTATGATCTAAACTTGTCAATGGCATAAACCACTGCAAGCAATTCTTTTTCTATGGTTGTGTAATTTTTTTGGGCATCATTTAAAACATGGCTAGCATAATAAATGACATGCAGAAGCTTGTCATGCCTCTGCCCCAGTACTGCACCAATGGCGTGGTCACTTGCATCACACATTAGTTCAAATGGTAAAGTCCAGTCTGGTGCAGAAATAACTGGTGCTGTGACCAGCTTAGCCTTCAGAGTTTCAAACGCCTGCAGACACTCTGTGTCAAACACGAATGGTGTGTCAGCAGCTAGCGGATTGCTCAGGGGTTTTGCAATTTTTGAAAAATCCTTTATAAACCTCCTGTAGAATCCTGCATGCCCCAAAAAGCTTTTGATTGCCTTAACATTAGCAGGTGGTGGTAATTTTTCAATTACTTCCACTTTAGCTTGATCCACCTCTATTCCCTTGTTTGAAATTTTATGCCCAAGGACAATTCCTTCAGTCACCATAAAGTGACATTTTTCCCAGTTTAAAACTAGGTTGGTCTCTTGGCATCTTTTCAGAACAAGTGCTAAATGGTCAAGGCAGGAGCTGAATGAGTCTCCAAATAATGAAAAGTCATCCATGAAGACTTCCAAAAACTTCTCTACCATATCAGAGAAGATAGAGAGCATGCACCTCTGAAAGGTTGCAGGTGCATTACACAGACCAAAAGGCATTCTTCTGTAAGCAAATACTCCAGAAGGACATGTGAATGCTATTTTCTCTTGGTCTTGAGGATTCACTGCAATTTGGTTGTAACCTGAATAGCCATCCAAAAAGCAGTAATATTCATGACCTGCTAGTCTCTCTAGCATCTGGTCTATGAATGGTAAAGGAAAATGATCCTTTCTGGTGGCTGTATTAAGCCTTCTGTAGTCAATACACATGCGCCACCCTGTAACTGTTCTTGTATGAACTAGTTCATTTTTTTCATTATGAACCACTGTCATGCCTCCCTTCTTGGGAACAACTTGAACAGGGCTAACCCAGGGGCTATCAGAAATAGGATAAATAATCCCAGCCTCCAGTAGTTTGGTGACCTCTTTCTGCACCACTTCCTTCATGGCTGGATTTAGCCGCCTCTTTGGTTGAACCACTGGCTTTGCATCATCCTCCAATAGGATTTTGTGCATGCATCTAGCTGGGCTTATGCCCTTAAGGTCACTTATGGACCACCCAAGAGCTGTCTTGTGTGTCCTTAGCACTTGAATTAGTGCTTCCTCTTCCAAAGGATTTAGAGCAGAGCTTATGATCACTGGAAAAGTGTCACCTTCTCCCAGAAATGCATATTTTAGGGATGGTGGTAATGGCTTGAGCTCGGGTTTAGGAGGTTTCTCCTCTTCCTGAGGAAGTCTCAGAGGCTCTTTCAATTCCTCTGAACCCTCCAAATCAGGCTGAACATCTTTAAAGATGTCTTTCAGCTCTGATTCGAGACTCTCAGCCATGTTGACCTCTTCTACCAAAGAGTCAATGAGATCAACTTTCATGCAGTCTTTTGGTGTGTCTGGATGCTGCATGGCTTTGACAGCATTCAACTTAAACTCATCCTCATTGACTCTCAGGGTTACTTCCCCCTTTTGGACATCAATGAGAGTTCGTCCAGTTGCTAGGAAAGGTCTTCCTAGAATGAGAGTAGCACTCTTGTGCTCCTCTATTTCCAGTACTACAAAGTCAGTGGGAAAGGCGAATGGCCCAACCCTGACAATCATGTCCTCAATCAGCAAGTTGGAGACATATCCGGGTTGGTTTAACTTCTTCAGTTAAACCAAGCTTTCTGATAGTGGATGTAGGTATTAGGTTGATGCTTGCCCCAAGATCACATAAAGTTGTCTTGGTGCAATTACCCTCTAATATGCATGGTATCAGAAAGCTCTCGGGATCTTTAAGCTTTTCTGAAAAGCTTTTCAGAATGACTGCACTGCATTCTTCAGTGAGGAGAACTCTTTCAGTTTCTCTCCAATCCTTTTTATGACTCAAGATCTCTTTTATGAACTTGGCATAAGAAGGTATTTGCTCAAGTGCCTCTGAAAATGGAATCTTTATTTCAAGAGTCCTGAGATAATCTGCAAAGCGAGCAAATTGCTTATCCTGCTCCTCTTGGCGGAGTTTTTGAGGATAAGGTATCTTGGCTTTATATTCCTCAACCTTAGTTGCTGCAGGTTTATTTCCTATAGAGGTGGTTGGAGAAGCCTTTTTAGAGGGGTTGTTATCAACACTTGTGTATGTCTGATCCCTCATTGGCATTTGAATGCCAGGGTTAGAAGCTGGATTGACATTGGACACCAACTCCTTACTTGTTCCTGGCGTTTGAACGCCAGAACTGAGCTTCCATTGGGCGTTTGACGCCAACTCCTTGCTTGTTTCTAGCGTTTAAACGCCAGAGTTATTCTTTTCTGGGCTCTTACTGTCCTCAGAGGGATTTTGAATAGCAGTTTGTTCATTTCTTGGCTTCCTGCTACCTTGAAGTGAGGTATTTAATGTTTTCCCACTTCTTAATTGAACTACTTGGCACTCTTCTGTTATTTGTTTTGATAACTATTGTTCTGTTTGCTTCAACTGTACCTCCATATTTATATTAGCCATTCTTGTGTCTTGTAGTATCTCCTTGAATTCGGCCAGCTGTTTTGTTAGAAAGTCTAATTGCTGATTGAATTCAGTAATTTGTTCTGCAGGACTAAGTTCATCAGTTATTGTTTTAGCCTCTTCTTTCAGAGAAGATTCACTATTTAGGTACAGATGCTGATTTCTGGCAATTGTATCAATAAGCTCTTGAGCCTCTTCAATTGTCTTTCTCATGTGTATAGATCCACCAGCTGAGTGATCTAGAGAAATTTGAGCTTTCTCTGTAAGCCCATAATAGAAGATGTCTAACTGCACCCATTCTGAAAATATTTCAGAGGGGCATTTTCTTAACATCTCTCTGTATCTCTCCCAAGCATCATAAAGAGATTCATTATCTCCTTGTTTAAAGCCTTGGATGTCCAGCCTTAGCTGTGTTATCCGTTTTGGAGGGAAGTATTGATTCAGGATGTCCTTATGCTAGCCTTAGGTTGGTTATTTAACCACCTCTTAGCTTGGTCTTTTACAGCAAATGGAAACAGTAATAATCTGTAGACATCCTGATCTACTTTCTTATCATGTACTGTGTCAGCAATTTGTAAAAATTATGCTAGAAACTATGTAGGTTCTTCCTGTGGAAGACCGAAATACTGGCAACTTTGCTGCACCATGATAATGAGCTGAGGATTCAGCTCAAAGCTACTAACTCCAATGGAGGGTATACAGATACTGCTCCCATATGAAGCAGTAGTGGGGTTAGCATATAACCCAAGAGTCCTTCTGGACTGCTCATTTCCACTTAGGTCCATGATGGAGAAAAGGGAATTGATGTGAATTGCAATTAAAATATATTTTTATTTTTATTTTATAAAAAGAGAACGAATAAAAAAATGAAATAAAATAACTAGAAATTAAATATAGATTTCAAAAATTAAGAATAAAAAAAAATAAAACTAAAATAATTACTTAATTAAGAAGATTTGAAAAACTTTGGATATGATTTTTGAAAAAGATTTTAAATTTTGAAATAGAAATCTGAATTTTAAAAGCAATTTTCGAAAATTCACTTTAAAATAGAGAGAAAAGATATTTCTTTGATTTTTGAATTTTATGATGAAAGAGAAAAACACACAAAAGACACACAACTTAAAAATTTTTAGATCTAATGTTCCTTATTTTCGAAAATTTTGGAGGGAAACACCAAGGAACACCAAACTTAAAAATTCTAAGATCAAAACACAAGGAAGACTCAAGAACACTTTGAAGACTCACAAGAACAACAAGAACATGAAGATAGAACACCAAACTTAAAATTTTTAGAAAACCAAAATAAAATTTTCTAAAACTAAAGAAAAATCAACAAGAAAACACCAAACTTAAAGGTTGGCACAAGATTTATTCAAAGAAAAATTATTTTTGAAAAAGTTTTTTAAAAAGAAAATAGCCAATTACCAAGAACATAAGCACAATGCTCTAACCAATTGAGCTATAAATTTAACGTGTTGTAATAAGGTATTTAATAAATAAAGATTTTTTTTTAAAACTGATATTTTGAAAAAAGCACAAGAAAAACAAGAAAAGACACAGAACAAGAAAAGTTAAAGATCAAACAAGGAAAATAAAAAAGAACAACTTAAAGATTAAGAAAGAACAATGAACACAAATTCGAAAATTTAAAAGAAAATAAATAAAAAAAATACAATTGACACTAAACTTAAAATATGAAACTAAACTCAAACAGAAAAACTCAATTATCAGTTTATAAAATTTTCGAAAAATTTAAGAAGAAAAAATAAGGATTTAAAAAAAAAGAAATTTCAACCAAAAACAATAATAGAAGACTCTAAACCAAAAAGAAAAATTTTTCCTAATCTAAGCAACAAAATAAACCGTTAGTTGTCCAAACTCGAACAATCCCCGGCAACGGCGCCAAAAACTTGGTGCACGAATTGTGAATCACACTTTTCACAACTCGTACCACTAACCAGCAAGTGCACTGGGTCGTCCAAGCAATACCTTACGTGAGTAAGGGTCGAATCCCACGGAGATTGTTGGCTTGAAGCAATCTATGGTTATCTTGTAATTCTTAGTCAGGATATCAATTATAATTATCAGTTTGGATTGCGAAAAATAAAAGAGCATGAATTAAATACATGTTATGCAGTAATGGAGAATATGTTGGAGTTTTGGAGATGCTTTGTCTTATGAATCTCTGCTTTCCCCCTGTCTTCTTCTTCACACACGCAAAGAAGATGGCAAGCTGTGTGTTGGTGGATCACCGTTGTCAATGGCTACCATCCATCCTCTCAGTGAAAATGGTCCAGGTGCGCTTTCACCGCACGGCTAATCATCTGTCGGTTCTCACTCATGCTGGAATAGGATCCATTGATCCTTTTGCGTCTGTCACTACGCCCAACCCTTGTGAGTTTGAAGCTCATCACAGTCATTCAATCCCTGAATCCTACTCGAAATACCACAGACAAGGTTTAGACTTTCCGGATTCTCAAGAATGCTGCCAATGGATTCTAGCTTATACCACGAAGATTCTGATTAAGGAATCCAAGAGATACTCATTCAATCGAAGGTAAAACAGAGGTGGTTGTCAGGCACGCATTCATAGGTTGAGAATGGTGATGAGTGTCACGGATCATCACATCCATCATATTGAAGTGCGAATGAACATCTTAGATAGGAACAAGCGTGTTTGAATAGAAAACAGAAATAATTGCATTAATTCATCGAGACACAGCAGAGCTCCTCACCCCCAACAATGGAGTTTAGAGACTCATGCCATCAAAGAGTACAAAGTTCAGATCTAAAAATATCATGAGGTCCAAAATAATCCTCTAAAAGTTGTTTAAATAGTAAGCTAGTAATCTAGGTTTGCAGAGAATGAGTAAACTATGATAGATAGTGCAGAAATCCACTTCTGGGGCCCACTTGGTGTGTGCTGGGGCTGAGACTTAAGCTTTACACGTGCTTAGGCTGTTTCTGGAGTTAAACGCCAGGTTGTAACCTGTTTTGGGCGTTTAACTCCAACTTGTAACCTGTTTCTGGCGTTTAACGCCAGACTGCAACATGGAACTGGCGTTGAACGCCAGTTTACGTCATCTATCCTTGAGCAAAGTATGGACTATTATATATTGATGGAAAGCCCTGGATGTGTACTTTCCAACGCAATTGGGAGCGTGCCAATTAGACTTCTGTAGCTCCAGAGAATCCATTCCGAGTGCAGAGAGGTCAGAATCCAACAGCATCAGCAGTCCTTTTTCAGCCTGAATCAGATTTTTACTCAGCTCCCTCAATTTCAGCCAGAAAATACCTGAAATTATAGAAAAACACACAAACTCATAGTAAAGTCCAGAAATATAAATTTTTCCTAGAAACTAATGAAAATATACTAAAAACTAACTAAAACATACTAAAAACTACATGAAATTAACCCCAAAAAGCGTATAAAATATCCGCTCATCAGGGCCACGCGTGGGCATCGACTCCAAATCGACGTCACAATCCAACGCCCAGAAAGTTGGGCTTGAATCGTGCGGCTGGTATGCGTTAGGCATAAATTGGGCCACGCGTACGCGTCATTTTCATTAACACACACCACGCGTAAGCGTGGGCGATGAGTACGCGTCGCGTGAAAATTTTGCCTCCCTAATTGAAACAGAGAGTTGCGCCAAAATGACGCTAGAGCACAATTCTAGTCAACGCGTACGCATGCTCCATGCGTACGCGTCATTTTCCTTATCCACCATTCACGCGTTCGCGTCAATGACTCTTTCGCGTCGTTGCACTTCCGCCTCAGCCACGCTTTTGCGTGATCCACGTGTCCACATGGATTTGAATCCACCTAACCCCCGATGCAGAAGCCCTAATTCCAGCGTCGCCCCTTCCCCCCTCCCCCCCAACCCCTCAGTGCTTCCTCGCCCTCCTCTCCTCCCACCAACCACCCAGCCATCACCGCCACCGTCACCTCCCTCGCCGACCCACCCTCACCCCTCCTTCTTCTCTTCTTCTCCTTCTTCTTCTTCCCCTTCCACCCTCTCACCGCCCCTGCCTCCAAGTAGCCAAACCAGGACCACCGCCACCACCCAGACCGCCAGCAACACCACTACCCCAACGCCACCCCCTCCTCGCCCCCCTCCCTTCTCTTCTTCTCCCTCTTTCATCCCCTGCCCCACCCGAACTACAGCCCACACTCCCAGCACTGCCGTGCCACCTCCCATTGCCGATGTGCAACCCACCAGCACCACCACACCACCACCCTCTCTCTCTGTGTTCAATTTATGCTACTGCGCACACCAGGTTCCACTGCACTCCGATCCCATTCCCATTCCAGTTAGTTAGTTTGCATATTTTTCAATTCTGTTCAAATTAGGATAGTTAGAGATGCATGATCGTAGTAGATTTTAGGTGGTTAGGTAGCTAGGATGTGGTTAGTGGATTTAGGTATGATAATTGCGCTGTTCTTACTGCTTGCTTTATCTATTTCGCAATTCTGACATTGCTGTGCTGTTCATTATTACTGTTTAATGTTGTTTTGATTTAAATTGCAATTCTTGCTGAAAATTGAGTTTGTTTATTCTGAATTCATGTGACTTGCTATTTGTTACTCGTTTGTGCACTACTATAATGTCATATGAACTATTTTTGCTGCTGTTTATTACCCGGGAACGTCCAATTTTTAGCCGAAATGCTGCCCAATTTTTTTTCCGCAAATTGTTTCACTCAACCCCCATTCATGAATTGGTTCTGGTACTTTTAAATTCCGCACTAATTAGTTTCAACCAAGCCAATTCATGGATGAATGGGCTAGCATTCTTATTCTTTCTAGTTCCCTTATTAGTTAATTCGCATTATTGATGATTTTATTTTCATTTTACAATTCTTTTATTTATATGATTTATCATCAATAAACTGCAATTTTTTCTTGAATGTGAGTTGCTTGTTCTTCAAGTTTATGCAATTTTTTTTTAATTAGGACATACAATACCATGCCACTTACTTTAACCTTACTTTTTAACTCTTAACTGCATTAACTTTCTAACTCTCTTTTAGTTTTTACCTAACTACTTTCAACCCATTTCAAGGCATGATTATTGTTGTTCCTGATAAACAAACAATTCTGCATATCATGGATCTTGGATTGTGATTTTATTTCAATTCTTGGACTTTTGGCTTGTATACGGTCCAAAATTCTACATCTATCTAACTCACTTCATGCTTATATTGCTATGATATTCCTCTTTTGCCCCTCTATGCTTATATTGCTCACATACTATTTACTTACCTGTTTTTCTGCTTTAGTTTGATAAACTGTATCCTGGAACCTCTGCTTTTCAGGATGTCTGACCCTAAAGGAAAAGGAAAAGCCAAAATAGGCACAGGCAAAAGGAAACGAGGAGAGCCCTTTATGGCCATCCTGGATATACTACATGATGATTCCTAGCGGGAGAAGAATTTTACCCCGCAGAAAAAAGCTGATTAGTTAGTGCCTGCCACCGACCCAGTTAAGTTTGCCAACCGATACTGTGAACTCAAGTATCCAGTCTTTGCAACTTCAAGAAACTTATATCTAGAAAAGACCATCCGAATTCCAGCCGAATTACTAGAGTACACCATAGACCAAATCAAATAGAGAGGCTGGTACTTTCTGGAGAGGAACTTGACTGAGGTAAATACATTCTGGGTTAGAGAATTTTACTGCAACTACTTTAAAATGACCCTGGATTTCGTGCAGCTCAGAGGCAAACAAATTTTGGTTACTGAGGAGGCAATTGAAGATATCCTCCAACTCCAGCCCAAATCTGATCAGCCAGATGGTTACCAGAAGGCTGAAGAGGATATGTGATTTATGCATTTTGATTGGGACGCAGTGAAGCGTACTATAGCTCTTGATCCTACTGTCCCATGGGTCATGGGTAAGTCAACAGTGACCTCAAAGGGAATAAAAATTATTTATCTGAATGATGAGGCTCGGCTATGGCAGCAAATTCTGAGCAACTATGTGATGCCAAACACTCATGAGACTGAGGTGCCAGCTGCCATGATTACACTTATCTGGTGCGTGATGGAGGGCAAGGACCTGTACCTTCCCAGATTTATCCGGTATTCCATGTCCAGGGTCCATGTTCGAGGCACACTGCCCTTCCCCTACTTGATTACTCAGCTAGGCCACCGAGCTGAGGTACCCTGGGAGCTTGCGGATGAGAAGCCACCTGCCGGTGACTGCAAGAAGATTATCCCACATGGCAGGAAGTTCCAGGCTCTGGGCTACAGATCGCCCTTTCTCACTGCCTTCGCTGATGCAGCCACATCTTCTGCTGCTCCTTCTGCACCTGCTGCACCAGCTACCACTACAGCACCCTCACCTGCTTCAGAGCCCATTTACCACCTTGTGCACCGTCTCTTCGAGCAGCTCGACCAGATGGAACGCCACAACCAGCGGCGATATGAGAGGTCTGAGCGTCGCAGCAAGCGACGCTATGAGTATTTAAAGTTGATGATCCGATCGGGCCACCATGACACCCTCCGAGCCTGACACACCATCAGAGCCATTTGAGGAGGAGGCGGATGACCAGGAGGAGGATGCACCAGCCGAGGCTGAGCAGGCAGGACCCGAGCAGGTTGCGCCACATCATGAGGAGCCCCAGCAGATACAGCCAGCCAATCCACAGGTCCCTTTACAGACAGAGCCCCCGCTTCAGCAGGCAGATCCCCAGCCACCCATACAGACTGCAGCACCTCAGGCCACCATTGAGACACCAGTAGAGCATCCTTCCGGAGATGCCACTTCTTCACACCATGCTTGATTGAGCATCGGGGACGATGCTATTATTTAAGTGTAGGGAGGTCGCCATCTCCGGCGAATTCTATTTTGGTGAACCACTTTCAGACTCTTTATCTTATATTACTTCCTTTTCTGTATTTTTATTTTATTTTATTTTATTTTATCTTATGTGTCTTTCAGTACTTGCACATTTTTTTTGCTGTATTTCTGTTTATTTCTACTCTATTTCTACATTTTGCACTTCGTATATATATCTTAGATATTTAGCTTAAATTGCACCTTTAGCTTATTAGTTGTGATATAAAAAATATAGATTACTTAGTTTAGTTTACCCTTTTAGCATATGATAATTTGGTTTAATTGAAAATAAAAGAGTAGACTAGAAATTTTAGTTTTTCAGAATCACAACAATCCACCCACCATATATATATAGCAATAAATGTTGGTAAATCAACAACATTTTTCAAGAAAAATACTTATTTTTATAAGAGCCATTCAAAGATTCACATTGAGTTGAATGAAAACTCTTGATTTCTACTTGCATGATATACATAACTGATATATGGTTTTTGAGCCAAAGAACACACAACCCGTGAGTTTTTGAGCTTAATTGCATGGTTACATTTAACCATAGTTTTCATTCTTGTGTGTTTCGCCCTTCTTTTCTATACACACAAAAATGGAAGGAACGCACAAAAATGGAGTTTTGAAGAAAATGGCAGCGACGCGCACGCATGGACGACGCGGACGCGTGCCTAGGCGCAGAGCACAAACGACACGAACGGGTGACTGACGCGTACGCGTGACAAGGAAAAACTCCAAATGATGTGCATGCGTGACCCACGCGCACGCGTGATAGACTCCACGTGCAGGAAATTGCAGAAAATGCTTCCAGCAATTTTTGGGCCCTTTTTCGGCCTAAATCCAAGCCCAGAAACACAGAATAGAGGCTGGAGAATAAGAGAATCAATTCATTCATTCATTATTGGAATTGGAGAAAAGAAATTTTTAGGTTTTAGATGTAGTTTTAGAGAGAGAGAGGTTCTCTCCTCTCTCTTAGGTTTTAGAATTAGGATTTCTCTTAGAGTATGGTTATTTCTTCAATCCAGGTTCAATGTTCCTTTAATTTATGTTTCTCTTCTACTTTTATTTACTCTAATGCTTTTACTTGTTAATTACTTATGTTGCCAAATTGGCTTATGAACCTTCCCATGTTAGATTTGAATTTATGTTTAAATGCAATTTGACGTATTTCAGAATTATGATACTCTTAGCTTTAATTGATGAAAAGGCATTTTTATTCGAGTAGATTTCATTCCCTTTTAGATTTGGATAAGTAATTGGTGACACTTGAGTTGTCAAACTCAGCGGTTGATTAAAAATTGGGAATTGCTGATTGATTTGGATCCCTCTAAAGCTAGTCTTTCCATAGGAGTTGACTAGGACTTGAGGAATCAAGTTAATTAGTCCACTTGACTTTCCTTTATTTAGTAAGGGTTAACTAAGTGGGAGCAATAAATAATTCTCATCACACCTGATAAGGATAACTAGTATGGGATTTCCAGTTCTCATACCTTGCCAAGAGTTTTTCTAATTATTAATTTATTTTTCTTGCCATTTAAATTACTTGTTCCTTATTTCAAAAACCCCAAAAAGATAATCTTCCATAACCAATAATAAATACACCTCCCTGCAATTCCTTGAGATATGATCCGAGGTTTAAATACTTCAGTTATAAATTTTATTGGGTTTGCTTTAGTGACAAACAAGTTTTTGTACGAAAGGATTCTTTGTTGGTTTAGAAACTATACTTGCAACGAGAATTTATTTGTGAATTTCTTTACTAGCAGAAAATCCATTCGTCAGAGCCTCAAGGAATTGATCACCCTTCTTGGCAACAACCTCCTCCGGTCTCTTATAGGTATAATTCCACTCCTAATGCATATCAATCTAATGGATGTGGTGATCCTTCTTGTAGTTGTCAACAACTATCACCATATGCCTATGAACCACCTCCTCAATATGGTTTTGAACCACCTTACTCACAAGCCCCCTACCACCAAATACCTCATTATGACTCTAATCCTTACCCACCGTACCAACCACCTTATGAGCCATATGAACCATACATGGAGCCACCACCATTCCAACACCAATACTCCCAAGAACCACAAATCTCATACACCCCATCTCTATACCCCTACCAAGATGAACTACCTTCCAACTATGATACCTTCCCTCTAAACAATGAACCCTCCCTTCCACCATCGCCTTCATTGGACGAATCTCTCAACCCCCTAGTGTAAGAACAAAAAGATCTCTTTTCTCTCCTTCAAAAGCAAGAAGAAGAGCATAAGGGGTTAGAGGCCATGTTGGCCACTATGAAAGAAGTCATTAGTCGCGTAACCTCCCACCTAAGTTCATACATCCCAAGTACTCCCATTGTTGAATGTGGAGAAGCAATCAAGGAGCATAGTGAAGGAGTGAGTTTGGAGCTTCAAGGTGAAGAAGGGGAGTTGAAGCAAGAATTGTCACAAGGGGAGGAAGTTGAGATAATTGAG
This sequence comes from Arachis hypogaea, assembly GCF_003086295.3. Lineage (NCBI taxonomy): Eukaryota > Viridiplantae > Streptophyta > Magnoliopsida > Fabales > Fabaceae > Arachis > Arachis hypogaea. The sequence continues at coordinate 58,312,328 of NC_092052.1, forward strand.
CCGGAAGAAGTGGTTGAAGACCTAGGAGATGATGGAAGTCCATGGGAATGTAGAATTAGAGAGCTCTCTTCCAAGAAGCTTGATATTGATGTTGAGGAGGGTGTACAACCTCCAAAGCATATCATGATTAAAGACTTTGAAAAGGTTGATCAAGAGATGGATTCAATCATTAAGGATTTTCTATCTACAATTGAATCCTCTCCCATTGGAATTGACATTAAGATAATAGAAAGGTGTGCACAACCTCCTATACCTTTGGTAAGCAATGAAGAAGAGATTGAATTGGCAGGAAGCTACCAAAAGGAAGAGGTTAAGCAAGAAGCAAACTCCATCATTGAAGATAATTCCACACCAACCAATGTGTCTTTTGGAATTGATGAATCTCCCTCATTGTGTTATGAAACTGATGACAAGGAGGACCGTGCACAACCTCCGACACATGGTTTGAGCAATGAGGGGTGTATAGAAGAAGTTGGTGAGCAAGGAATTGAAATTGAAGAAGCTTGTAAAGAGGTGGAGATAGTCAAGGAAGAACACAAGGGAGTGAAACTTGCAAAATCATTGGAACCACCCCTTTTTAAGTCACCATCTAACACAACATTCAAGTGGGTAAAATTCTTATCCCTAAGCTTCACTTTCTCACTTAAATATGGTTTGATTGAAAATGATGGTCAACTTAGAGCTCTTTGTAGACTTAAGAGTAGGAGGAAATTGTGTAGTTGTTGGAATAACAATGTTAGGCTCATAAAGGTTGAACCCTCAAGGCATAAATACTATGGTTGGAGGAATATTAAATTGTATGGGTCTAGGAGGAGAATTTGGTGCCTTAAGGAGAATTCTATGTACCTACCACCCGGATGGAATCATGATGATCAATTAAAAGATGCGTGTGGAAATAAGATATGGGATCCCGGATTACAACATGAAGACCAATTTTGGGAGCTCATATCTTGGGAAGAACCTCACCCAAGCTTGGTGAAGATGGTTGGAAATTCTGACAACCAATTGAAGAGCAAGCATTCTTGGAGGTTCAAGGATGAATACAAGAATAAGCCACCTTGACAATGAGCCTCCCAAATGTCCAACTTAAGGACTTAAACTAAAAGTGCTAGGTGGGAGACACCCCACCATGGTAAACTCTTTCCATTCTCTTGTATATATAATCAATGAATGAATTGGGTTGCCATTGTTAGGTAGTTTTTTTTCTTCCTTACATATTCTTGTTTTAGTGTTTTGGTTGTTAGTTTGTTTGATTAAATTTGTGCCTTTAGTTGTAGGTTAGTTGTTGTTGAATTGTGTTTTTCTTGTAGTGTAAGATTTGTTTGTTTTGTATTGGAAAATTTTTCAAAAATCAAAAGATTTGTTGCTAAATTTGAATTTTGATTGTTTTAGAATGCTTGTAGAATAGGAGAGTGCCCTGTTTCTGTTTTCATATGTAAAAAAAAATGCGCGCCACTCCTAAGCATGGCCGACGCGCACGCGTCGTTTGGCATTTTGGGACTCCTGGTACAAAAACCAGAGAGTTGTGCGAAATTTGTAAGAGAATTATGCTGGGAGCACAATTGCTTCCCATGCGTGCGCGTCGCTGACGCGTACGCGTCGATTGTCTATTTCGCCCACCCACACGTGAGCGTGGGCGATGCTTACACGTTGCTTGTCCCTGCTGCCTTCTACGCGCACGCGTGGGCGACGCTTGCGCATCGATTCCGCTCCCTGCCTCCCCTGTTTCTGCTCTGTTTTTTTTTTCTCTCTCTCTCTCTTCTTTTTTTTCTTTCTTTCTTCTTCCTTCTTTCTCCTTTCTTCTTCTTTCCTTTTCTTTTCTTCTTCCTTCTTCTTTCCTTTCTTCTTCTTTCTTCTTCCTTTCTTACTTTTCAAATTTTCACTTCTTATTTTTCTTATTTTTCATTTTTTTATTTGTTGCATTTGCATATTATCATTCATTGCATTTTAATTTTAGTTTTTGTAGCTTGTTCTTATTTTTCTTTTCTAAGTTTTCTATTTTAATAATGGTGTTGAATTCTCTTACTCAATTGTTGAGAATTTCTTGATTAATCTTGGTGCTTCTTGACTTGTTTGATATTGTTGGGTGATAAAACTTGTAAATCAATGCTTAACCTTTGATGATTCTTGTGTCCTTTGTGCATTGATATGAACTTTTATTGTCTTACCCAGTTTTTCTTGTTTGAACTTGATGATCAACATGCTCTTCATGCTTTGACTTTACTCTTACATCAAGTACTAGTTAATATGCCTTAGCTTATATTGTTTTCTCACTCACATGTTGTAGCTACCATATAGATGAGAACCATACTCTTATTTGGCATTAGCCCTCGCCTACGTTCTATTTACTTTGATATCTTTGTTGTAGGCCTAATTTTCCTTCTTTTTCTCTCCTTTTAGGCTGGCCACCGAAAGGAAAAGGAAAAGCTTCTAAATGGGGCAACAAACAAGTTCATCCGCACAATCTTTTGAAAGAGCTCATCAGTTGTAACAACCCGTCCACCTTGCTCTTCTTTGCAAGCACCGAGGACGGTGCAATCTTCAAGTGTGGGGAGGTCGTCTGATTGATCTCCATGGGTAACAATTTCCTTTTTCAACACCAATTCTTAATTTTCTTTGTAGTTAGTTGTTGCATTGCATGATAGGTTGCATGATAGTTAGAATTTGTACATATTTTACCACTTCTTTCTTATTAGGACTACTTGGTTAGGGTGATAATTGATTTTCCAAGAAACTATTTTTAGGGCACCCTACCAATTTGAAAAAAAATTTTGTTGAACTTGCTTGAAGAATTTATTTTGGAACATGATTATTGAGCTAAGAACACAATCATGTGAGTTTTGAGCCCAATTGCGTGGTTACATCATATAACCACTTATTTCCATTCTTGTGTGCATTGTTCTCTTTCTATGATTGTAATCCTTGATTTGTTTGATTCTTTATGTCCATTATTCCATGTATACATTCATTTATATGATTGAGGCCATCATTTCATTTAGCTTACTTACCCAAATAGCCTACCTTTCATCAACCATTGTTAGCCAATTTTGAGCCTATTTAATCCCCTTTTGTTCTTAATGTTAGCACATCACTACCCCTAAGTGAAAAACAATAAATATTAGGGTGTGTATCATTTGGGTATGGAAAACTTGGGACATTGGTTGAGGTAAAAGTTTACTTTGTATTTTTATTGGAAATCATAAGATTGGGTACATACTCATGTATTAATTGTGTTTATTAAACCATATGCATTGATACGTTTGTATATATTTTATTGTGAAAAAAATGATAAAGAAAAAAATATGTATGTACAAAAAGAAATGGAAAAATAAAAGAAAGAAAAAAAATTTTATAGAAAAAGAATGCAATAAAAAGGGGACAAAAATACCCCCAAAGTAAAGTAACAATAACAATGCATATGGAATGTGAATTAAAAAGAATGCATGAGTATGTGAAAAAGTAGGAATCATGGATAGCTAGGTATTGTATTAGAATTGTATAGGTTGTTATATGTGTTTGGTGAGAGCTTAGGCTAATCAAAGATGCAAATTTCAAGCTCACTTGACCGTATGCATCCCTATCTTTACCCTAGCCCCATTACAACCTATGAATAAGACCTCATGATAAATGTATGCATGCATTGAATAATTGTTGATTGTTAGAAGAAAAACAAATCTTGGGAAGCATAAGTAGAAGAGAATTGAGTGAATTGACCCTATACACTTAAGCGACTAGAGTGGATACACTTCCGGTGAGGGTTCGATCCTCAATTCCTTGTTCCCGGCTTTCATGAGCTTTCTCCTTGAAAGTCTATTTGAACTTCAATTTTTGTATTTGAATTGATAGGATTCATGAATCATCATATGATCTTAGCCCTACATGTTCATATATGTTCTTGGAGATTGATTTGCTTTTAACCAAGCAAGTAGAATCACTTCGCATTTAGTTGCATTCAAATAAATCGTCATATAGATAGGTGTATATAGTTTATTTGCATTGAATAAATGTTCATATCCCTTTTCTTGTCTTTCTTGGTTTAGCATGAGGACATGCTTGGTTTAAGTGTGGGGAGGTTTGATAAACCCCAAATTTGTGGTTTATCTTGTGTTGATTTTAGGGGATTTTATCAACTTTTTCCACATTTATTCAATGAAATACCATGATTTTGTGAATTGCTCCTAATTTGTGCTTAAGTGTGAAAACATGCTTTTTAGGCCTTTAATTTGCCAATTTTAATTTACTTTAATTCCATTCGATGCCTTAATGTGTTTGTTGAGTGATTTCAGGTTCATAAGGCAAGTATTGGATGGAAGAAGTGAAGAAAAAGCATGCAAAAATGGAGAATTCATGAAGAAATGAGGATTTGCTGAACTAAAGGCCACATGCACGCGTCACCCACGCGTACGCGTGAGATGAAAAATCGCAAGCGACGCGCACGCGTCACCCCACGCGCATGCGTGACCAGGAAAATTGCCAATGACGCGTATGCGTGACCCATGCGTACGCGTGACAAGCAGCACGTGACTTACTTAAGAGCAAAACGTTGAAGGCGATTTCTGAGCTCAAGGAGGCCCAAATCCAACTCATTTCTGATGCTTTTGAACCCAAGGATGGCAAGGGATTGAAGGGGGGAGAAACCATAGTGTAGTTTTAATCATGTTGTAGGTAAAATTCTAGAGAGAGAAGCTCTCCCTTCTCTCTAGAATTTAGGGTAGTTTAGGTTACTTTTCCTTATATCCAACCTTTAATTGTTGCTTTGATTTAGTTTTTCCTTTTAATTTCTTGTTGTTACATCTTTATTCTTCTAGTTCTTGTTGTTAATTTCCTTTTCATGTCATTTTTATATTGATGCACTCTTGTTGAATTCTATTTTTCTTTAATGCAATTCTATGTTTCCATTTCTTTTATTACTTATCTTAGTTATTATTATTGATTTCTTGCTTATGTTAGTTATGGGTTTCTTTAATTCTTGTATTTGGTGATGTTTACTTTTCTTGCACTCTAGGTGTTTGATAAAATGTTTCCACTAGTTTTAGAGTAGTTTTCTTTACTCTTGGCCTAGGCTAACGGAATTGTGTAAGAATGGATATTTCACGAATAAAATAATTTAAATATCCAAATTAAATTTCAGAAAGTTAGGATGAGAATTTGGGGATTTAAATATGATTTTTGGACTCAGTAGGTCCTTCCGAGTCAGAAAATGTGTTTTTTGTGAAAAACTATGAAAAACCGTGAACCGACAGTTGAACCGGTTGAACCGGTTCAAGTCTGCCTGGTACCGTACGAGAAAAAGTGAAAACCGTCAAAAACCTTAGAAAAATATTAGAAATGGAAAACCGGGCGTTAATTTTAATGGCTTGGCCCGAAGTTGGGCCAAACGGGCTAACAATGCTAACGGGTTGGACTGGGCCCAAGTTGGGCCCAAGCCCAACATATAAAAGGTTCATTTAATGAACCCAAACACCCATAACACACTCAAACACACACACACCCAGCTGATGAAAGGAGGGAGAGGAGAAGAGAGAAGCACTATTTACTTCAATCTTCCCTAGCTCATATCTTGAGCTACAGAGCTCCGATCGCCGCACCGTTTATGGCTACGCGTTCCTTGTGAAGAGCTCTACAAAACCCATATAAGAAACTGGTAAGTAAAGCTCGAATACCTCTCAGTTCTTCTTCTCAAAGTTTCGAGTTTTAGGGTTTTTGGCTAAGTGAGGTTCTGTGATTTTTGGGTGTTTAGGTACACTCTAGCCTTTGATTGATGTTGGTTTTGGCTTCCAAAACTATTGGGCAAGGTAAGAGGCATAGAAACTCTTGTGAAATTTCAATTATAATGAGCCCTAGGTTGATTTATGATGATTTATGTATATAAAGCTTGATTATAGTGAGTTTGGAGCTTGTTGATGCTTGTTGGAGATTATTGGTGGCTTAGATTGTGATTGGAAGCTTATCTTGGGCTCAATTTAGGATCTTGGTATATATTGGGGATCGGCCAAGGTATGATTTCGGTTTCCTCTATGTAGTATATAATATTCATGGACACTTAGGCTAGTGAGCCATAGGATAGGTTTGGATTTGAATGGTTGTTGAGTTGTTGATTGATGGTATGTAATGATTTATGATGAAAATGATGATTATTGAATTTGATAATAATGATTGATAATGATATGATGAGGATGAATGATGGGTGAAGTTGGGAAGTGAATTATGTTGCTATTTGTGATATTGATGTTGATGAATTGGTAATATAGTTGGAAAATTGTTAATAAGGTTTGATGATAATGTGATATATCAATGTTGAGATTGTGTATGAGAAAAGGTGAAGGAAAATGTGGTAAGCTTGGTGTAATATGACATAGAGGATGGATTTGGGTGGGAAAATGGAGTTTGGAATGGGTTAGTTTGGTTTTGCCTCGGTTTTCAAATCAGTTAAAATTGGTTTAGAATTAAACTTTATTGAAAACTCTTCAAAACGATATAAAGTTTGAAAAATTTGGAATTTTGTAGAGGAAGTTATGATCATTCAAAGTTGGTGTTGAAAAACTGAAATTATGCAAAATTACAGAATTTCAGGATTTCTGAGATGTGCGCACGCACAGCCTTATGCGCAGGCACAAACCTGCAAAAATCTTAATCTGTGCGGACGCACAGACCTGTGCGCATGCACAGGCAGGAAAGTGCGTTCTGTTTGCAGCGCGAGCACAGCTTGTGCGCGCACATATCTAAGGAGAAATTACAACCTGTGCGTACGCACAGCCCTGTGCACATGCACATGTTGGGGAAGCCAGTCTGTTGGGGGCGTTGGCACAGGTTGTGTGAGTGACCAAAATTTGTAAATTTTGACACATGTTCGTACGCACACTCCTGTGCGTACGTGACACGCATGAATTTATTGTCGGTAAGGAATTTCACAAAATATCTACGTTGCAGGTATAGCCCCAAACCAACAAACAGTTCTCGCATCAAATTAAGATATGGGTTTGTGTCACAAATAACGAACCCCAATGAAAATTAACCAGAGTATTTAGACTCCGGATCGTCTCCCTAGGAAACAATGAAGTGCATGCGTATTGGCTATGATGGGGTAAAAGGGGGTTTTGTTTATGAGGTGGTAAGAAAGTAAACTGAGTGAATAAGTAAAGAAAGCAAAATAAAGAACTCTTGGCTAAGACTTGGATACTTGAGATCACCATCCCAGTCAACAAATCAATTATTGACAATTATGAGAGGCCAACCTATTAAGTCTACTTCTCGAAGTCTTAAGTACGTAACATTTACTCCTAGACTTGAAGTATGTCAAATAGGCTTGATCACATCCACCCTTAAGTCCTAATCTACCTACTAGTTGACTTAGTAGTGGGTTAGCGTCAATGGGCTTCAAATTGATCACCAAGGGTTCTCAAATCACCAAATCCATTATGTCCAAAGACTCAAGATCACTCAAGCCCCTTGGCTTAAGCCAAGAGTTGACAAAACTACTCAAAAACTAAGGAGAGCATTTCATCAAACACTTGGAATGCAATAAAAGTCAGCATCATAAAGTGCAAGAATACTAAAATCTATCACTATTAATTGCAAGAAAAGTAAGATCACAACTCAATTCATCAATTAAAGAAACATCAACATCAAAATTGCATTAAATGTAAACAAATCCAACATGAGTCATCATCACAAAAGAGAGCGAAATGGGAAATTAACATAAAAAAAACTAAGAGAATCAAGATGTAGAAAGGAGAAATTGTAAAAGAAATAAGATTAGATCAAGTAATTAAACATGAATTTAAGATAATCTAATCTAATCCTAACCTAATTCTAGAGAGAAGAGGGATCTTCTCTCTCTAGAAAACTAACTAAAGGCTCATGTTGGCTAAACTAATTGCCCCCCTTGCTTGGACTTCAATTCTGCATGAAATACACTCAGAAACAAGTTCGATTTGGGCCTGGGCAGCTCAGAAATCGCCCCCAGCGTTTTGCCTTTAAGTGGGCCACGTGAGAGTATTGGCACGTGCGCGCCATGTGTGGGTGCGCGTCGACTGGCAAATTCTCAACCCGCGCGGATGCGGCATGTACGCGTGTGCGTCTATAGGCGAAACAACTTTTGCACGTGCACGCTTGGTGCGCGTGCGCGCCTGGTGCGCGTGCGCGCCTGGTGCGCGTGCGCGCCTGGTGCGCGTGCGCGTCCTTTGGTGCATTCGCAATCTTTGTTTCTTCATGCATTCTCCCTTTTTGTATGCTTTTCTCATTTCTTCCATCCAATACTTGCCTTATGAACCTGAATTCACTCATCAAACACATCAAGGCATCGAATGGAATTAAAGTGAATTAAAATCACCAATTTAGGGCCTAAAAAGCATGTTTTTACACTTAAGCAAAATTCAAGGGAGAATTACAAAACCATGCTATTTCATTGAATAAATCCGAGAAAAGGTGACAAAATCCCCCAAAATAAGCACAAGATAAATCACGAAATCGGGGTTTATCAAATCTCCCCACACTTAAACTAAGCATGTCCTCATGCTAAAATCAAGAAGAAGCAAAGAGTATTAACATTTATTCAATGCAACTACTAAATGCAATCTATCTATATGCAATCAATTTACACGAATGCAATGGCCTAGTCAAAATGAATCAGCTTCCAAGAATACGCATATAAGCACAAGGGCCAAGGTGTTAGCAATTAAGCAAACCACAATTGGATTGAGTCATTGAAAGAGTTCACACACTTGCAAGAAAAGATGATCATGGGTGGAAACATGTAATTGAGCGATCAAACCCTCGCCGGATGTGTATCCGCTCTATGCACTCAAGTGTATGGGGTTGATTCACTCAATTCTCCTCTAATCATGCTTTCCAAGATTTGTTTTTCATCTAACAATCAACAATTACCTTATGCATGCATACAAATATCATGAGGTCTTTACCATAGGTTGTAATGGGGCTAGGGTCAAGGTAGGATCCATATGGTTAAGTGAGCTAGAAATTCGAATCTTTGATTAACTTAAACTTCCCACCTAACCTATGACAACCTATACAATTCTAAACAAACCTAACTACCCATTCTTCACTTTTCTCACACACTCATGTATTCTCTTTTTGATCACCACACATATGCATTGACTTTTATTGAGCTTCACTTTGGGGCATTTTGTCCCCTTTTTTTATTGTAATTCTCTTCTCTCTTTTTTTAACTAAAATATATACAAGAACATCAATGCATATAGTTTACACATGATTAATACATGAGTATGTACCCAATTCCCAAGATTTTTCAACAAACACACTTTTATCTCTACCCCATGTTCCCAGCTTTCCAAAATCAATTGATGAACACTCTCACTAGTCTAAGCTAATCAAAGATCCAAATTAAGGACATTTATTGTTTTCCACTTAGGCTTGTAATGTGCTACAATTAAGAACAAATGGGTTAATCATAGGCTCAAAATTGGCTAGCAATGGAAGATAAAAGGTAAGCTTATTTGGGTAAGTGAGCTATTTGAACAATGGCCTCAATCATATAAATGCATATATACACAAGATAATGGACATAAAGAATCAAACAAATCAAGGATTACAATCATAGGAAGAGAATAATGCACACAAGAATGGAAGTAGGTGGTTATGTATGATGTAACCATACAATTAAGCTCAATTCTCACATGCTTGTGTTCTTAGCTCAAAACATGATCCACAAAGTGTATAACTCAAGGAAGTTCTAAAAAAATTCAACCAATTGGGGTGGCGCCCTAAAAATGAGTTTCTTGGAAATTTTCATCATATTGACTACGCTTATTCTAATGCAATATTGTGATTTAGAAAATTTTAAAAATTCTCCTAGTTTACCCCTTTTTCAATCAAAACACATTTCTTGTCTAAAAAGGGTTGACTAGATTTTCAGCAATCCAGAAATTTTCTAATCACAATCAATAACTATGATGCAAAACATAAAGTGCGGAATAAAACAAAATAAAGTAGTAGCGAATAGAAATAGAAGTCTGAAAGTTCACCACATAAATGTAAACACCAGTCACGAACGGTGACCTTTCCACACTTTAGAATCAAGCATCATCCTCGATGCTACTACTGAAGCTCGGGATGGGGGTTAACAATCGCACCAGGCTGTGGCTCATGCTCAGGCTGTAGGACTGGAGGTGGTACTGGCTGTGGCTCAGGTACTAGCTGTGACTCTGGAATGTCATGCTGGACCTCAGGAGGCTGCTGGACCTTAGTGGTGGTCTGCGTCTCTGGTGGTGCCTCTTGCTGTGTCAGCTCCTCACTATGCTCCTCCTCCTGATCCTGCTCGTCAGAGGCGGGAGACTCCAGAAGTGGAGGGAGCTCAATGCCCTGCGATGCGAACACCTGGTCTATGCGGTCAAGACGTCGCATGACACGACGCTCGAAGCGCACCATGAAGCGAAGAAGGTGCTGCACTAACAGATAAGTCGGCTCAGGTGCTGGTGGTGGCGGTGGTAAGGATGCTGCAGCTGCTGTGGAGGAAGAGGGTTCTGCTACTGCTGTGGAGGAAGAGGGTCTGGCTGCCTCAACTACCGCTCTAGCCCGAGAACGACGTCTGGTCAGGGGCTTCTCGTGCACCCATCCACCCCATAGAATAGTAACTTCCTTGTCGTCATCATCTGGGGGTGGTGGTGTCACGTCGTCATCCTCCCACGGAACATCAGCTAGCTCAGCTAAACTAGTAACCAGTGTAGGAAATGGGAGCAAGCCGCGAATATGAGCTCTCCACATGCTATCCCTAATCAGCCGGGGGAAATACACCTCTTTTCCTTCCATGACACACCCAATCAGAACTAGCATATCCATCGGAATCTCTGAGAAGTGAGTGGTAGGCAGGACATAGTGGGCAAATATCTACTACCAGGTCCTAGCCTCCTTAGACAGATATGTAGATAGCATCCCCTTAGGCTTCTTGTTGTTCGAATCCATCACCCAGGGAGCGTCTGGTGTAGCAATCACGCACTTAAGCGCCTCATAGTCAAAAGTCATGGAGAGAAGAGCTACCTCTGCCTGCTGGTAGGCACAAGTGTCAGGAGTACCAACTCTGCAAAACAGTGCATCCCCTATAGCATTCTCATTGATCATAATCTCTCTACCCCTTAAGTGCACTGAATCCAAGTTCGCTCAGAAGAAGTTACAGTAAAACTCCTTAACCCATGAGATGTTAATCCTTCCTAAGTCCCTATCAACGAAATCCAATCCCAACTCTGAGATGCGGGTGTTTATGGCACGCCTCAGTTCATTGGGAAGATTCAGCTTCTTCTCAATGTTCAGATTTTTCTTCTTATAACTGGAGAAGCATAGCTCGTAGTAGAGGTTGGGGAATTTGGTTGAATCAGTGGATGGAAGTAGCTGATTTTCTTTGTCTTCTTCATTTAGCGGATTCTTGGCATAGTTAGCTTATGGCGAGGGGGTAGACGTCTTGGAGTGCTTCCTCTTTTTGGAAGTAGTGGCTATAGCTTTTCCTTTATCCGACATCTTGAAAAACAAAGACGATACAATATAAGCAGATAGCCAAATAGGTATAAAGCACTCAAAGCAAAGCATACTCATGAAGTGAATAAAGAAAGGAGATTTCTTGGGATGCAAGCAAACATAATTCAGAATGCAAACCAACTTCAAACCAAGAATTCACACCACATTTGCACATTACTCGTTTACTAAGCCTAGGAAACACCATATCCAAAAGAATGATCTAAAGAGTCAAGTTAAAAACCAAAAGAAGTTAGTTGGTTAAACAGGTTAAAGTTAGAAATCAAGTTGAAAATTAGTGATATGGTGGCTACCAGCTCAATTTAAAAGGAATGCACGAATTAGGAGTGTAAGCACATTCACAATCATGAAATGCAACAAGTCATTGATGATGAAATATGATACAGCTAGAAAGCAACTAATATGGAACAAAACATCAATCACTGCAAGGATCACTAGTAGTGTTGGTGAAATCAAGACCTTGAGAAACAAGTAAATCAAGCACATTTAACACCAATTCTAACAATGCATACAAGTCACAAGTTCAAATATGAATTGGAAACCTCATGGTCCATGTGATTTAATGAGACTATGTATGAACATAATGAACTATTTGGTCACATAGATTAGAATATTCAAACTTGTGTGTCTATGCAAAAGAGGCACAAGATTTTAAGGAAATTTTAAGTGATGGTCAATTAGAAAATTCATTCAAACTATTCAATGCCTATACGCAAATTATCATGCATAACAAGCAAAGAGTATAAGCAAGACCAAAACTTGTTCCTGAAGATTTTCCAAAACCAATTGGGCAACAAAGTGCTAATTGAACAGAAATCATCAACTAGAAGTTGCTACACCCATCAAACAAGGTCAATTCAAGGACTATGGTTAAGAAAAATCCAGCAGCATTTCAGCAGCAAATTTGCTATTTCCCAAATTCAAACAGTCAAATTAGATTCCATATGAGTTCATCAACAATTAGAAACACAAAATCATATATATGAGTTCGTATGGATGTAACAGACAGCCAATAGTTCAGCAACAAAGCAAATCAAACAGCCCAGAGAACAGGGGCAGTTGCTTCAATCAGCATTCCCTTCACCAATCCATCACAAGTAAGCAGCATCAATAGATTAAATGAACACAGAGTAATGCAACAGAACAGAGCCATTTCACATAGCAACAGAAATTCAAACAACCCTAAATCCACTACTCAGCCCAGATTCGCTAACCACCTAAACCAAACTAAACTAACTAACTAAGCTAATCTAACGAAACTAATGTAATTAACAGTAAGTAGTAAAAAGGAGGTAGAACAGGGGAAGCAGAAACCTGGCGATGCAGAAATTGAACGGCGCAAGTGAAAGGAAGGTGAAGTGGAGTGATAGTTCGACGTCACCGTTGAGCTCACGCCGGCGACAATGGTGGTCGTGGCGGTGCTTGGGGCGGCGCTGAGGCTGGCTGTGAGAGAGAGATGAGACAGAGAGGATTGAGTGAAAGAGAGGGAGTGAAGAAAGGGGGTTGGGTGATGACGGCGGCAGCGATGGTTGCGAGTCGCTCGCCGGAGGGCAGCCGGTGATTGGTTGCCCAGAGGTGAGGTTGAAGATGGAGGGAGAGAAGAAATGGAATGTTGGAGAGGAGAAGAGGGGTATTGCGTGAATGCGCTAGGGCTTCGCGTCACTGGGGTAAGTAAAAATTCGAATCCACGCGTGCGCGCACCATGCGCGTCCGCGTGGGTGGAGGTAATTAAGGATTGGCGCGGAAGCGCCATACGCGCATACGCGCATACGCGTAAATGGGGGAATTAGAGATCAGTGCGAACGCGTACGGTGCGCGTCCGCGCAGGTGTGCTAGGCCAGAGGCACAAAAGAGGCCTAGAGTTGGCACAACTCTTGTGCTAGGCCTTTGGCACAAAACTGCGCGCATTGTACGCGTTCGCGTGGATGGGTTGAGATTATGGAATGGACGCGGAGGCGCGGAGTACGCCAACGCGTAAGCGAAGAAACAGGGAGTGGCGCGAATGCGTACAACGTGCGTCCGCGTGGGTTGAGACACAGAGTTGGCCCAAAAGTGGCACAACTCTCTGGTCCTTGGCCCAGATAGTTGAAATGAGCAGCCTACGCGCGCACGCTTTGCGCTTGCGCGTGGCTTGGTTTTTTTTTTTTTTTAAGAGCATCAAAAGACCTCATAACTTTCCATCCTTCTCTAAAACTCTAGAACTAGCTAAGGTGTAAAATTAAGCACATTTTGAAACATAGGGGATTTTTCAAACAACTTGAGAAAACTTGCAATTCAAGCAAAAACTCAAATTCAAAGAATTATCCTTAACTAACGCATAGGACGTACAGATACCTTAGCAATCAAAGCAAATACACTACAAAGTAAAGAAACTCTATACAATGGAACTCAAATCATTCATTCATTATATCTACAAGAGAATGGAAAGAGTTTACCATGGTGGGGTGTCTCCCACTAAGCACTTTTAGTTTAAGTCCTTAAGTTGGACATTGGGAGGCTTCTTGTCAAGGTGGCTTGTGCTTATATCCATTCTTGAACCTCCAAGAGTGCTTGTCCTTCAATCGGTTGTCAGAAGTTCCAACCGTCTTCATTAAGCTTTGGTGAGGTCCTCTCCAAGACGTGAGCTCCCGAAATTGACTACCATAGGATAATCTAGGATCCCATATCTTATCCTCGCACCCATCTTCCAGTTGATTGCCTCGACTTTGTCCGGGCAGCGAGAAAGCAGAATTCTCATGGAAGTACCAAACTACTCTCCTAGACCCATTTAATTGAGCATTACACCAATCCATGCTCTTCAAATTCGAGCTTCCCACCATAATGAGCCTAGATTTAGAACGCCAACCACTAAACATCCTCCTCTTTCGCTTAATTCCACAAAGCGCCCTAAGTTGGCCATCCGTTTCAAGCAAACCATACTCAGGTGGGATAATAAAGCTGAGAGTTAGAAGTTTTACCTACTCAAGCAGAGGGTTGGATGACGAACTAGGTGGAGGAGTTCCCAAAGATCTTGATAAAGCATGATCTACTCATGTCCATCCTCTTCTAGAGGTTTCCACCACTTGGCAAGGTTCTTCAAGTTCCTCCTCATGCCAAGCTTCCTCAAGTTCACATTCTTCTTCACCAATTTCTTCTATTTCTTCCCCATCACTCTCATCATAGATAGGAAGTATAGTGAAGTCGACCTCATCATCAAGTCTAGGCAATTTGGGGAAGGACTCTTCAAACTTAAAAGGATCATATATTGATTCGGAATCATCATAGATAGGAGCGCTTGTTGCTTGGAATACTTCTCCCAGTTCTTCACCCTCAGTAGGTCTTGGAGGTTTTACATCTTCCTCAACCTTGCTTTCTAATCCACTGGGGGAAGGTTCAATAAGATCGTCAAGGGGATTGATCAACATGGGCAAAAAATCACTAGTGATGGAATCCACTTCTTGATCAATTTCCTTCAACTCTCTATTTACACCCACAATATTACTCTTCTCTTCAATATCCCCTCTAAACTTCTTGGAAGAGGGTTCTTCAAGTCGAGATTCCTTTATGTGCTCAACGTATCCTAAACATCCATCCACTGCTTCCTTTTGTTCGCTAATCTCTATCTTCTCCTCTTGTTGTCCCTCTTGCTTCAATTTTCCTTCATCACCATGGAGCTTCAAGTTCATATCCTCACTAAGCTCCTTGATCGTTCGTCCACATTCAACAATGGGGGTACTTATGGTGCATGAACTTAGGTGGGATATTAGGTGATTCACGGCTTCTACCATGCTAGCTATCTTTGCTTTTAGCTCCTTAAACTTAGTTTCATCCTCCTCTTGCCACCTTGAGATGCAAGATTCAAGGTCTCTTAGTTCTAATATAAAGGCTTCGTCGGGAGGTGGTGGTGGGAAAAAGAATTCATCGGTTAAGGGAAGATTGTTGTAATCGGAAGGTAGTTCGTATTGGTGGAGTTCTTGAGGTGGTGTATGTGGAATTTGTGATTCTTGGGAATATCGGTATTGGGATGGTGGTTGTTCTATATGTGATTCGAATGGTGGTTGATATGGTGTGTATGAGTTATGGTCACATAGAGTTGAATGGTGGTGTGAGGCTTGTAAGTATGGTGTGTGGCTATATTGAGGAATAGGGTCACATGCATATGATGATTGTGGTTGACAACCACAATAAGGGTCATCACACACATTGGATTGATATACATTAGGATCAGGATTATACCCATAGGAATTCGTAGGAGGTTGTTGCCATGAAGGTTGTTCATAAGCTTGAGGTTCCTCCCATCCTTGATTCCCAAGTCCTTGATGCATATCCTCATTTGAGCTTTCATTTCCTACAACATAGTCTGAACTACACTCATAGCCAAAAGAATGAGAATTCATAATGAAAGAGAAAATAAAAACAAAGAGCAACAAGAAACAAAGAAGATAAAATCCTAACTAGTAAAAACTGGCAAACAAACCAAAGTTCAAGCTATTCACAATATATACAATAGCCAATAACATAGCACCATTGTGATCCCCGGCAACGGCGCCATTAATTTGACACGCATAAATTTATTGTCGGTAAGGAATTTCATAAAATATCTACGTTGCAGGTATAGCCCCAAACCAACAAATAATTCTCACATCAAATTAAGATATGGGTTTGTGTCACAAATAACGAACCCCAATAAAAATTAACCAGAGTATTTAGACTCCGGGTCGTCTCCCTAGGAAACAATGAAGTGCATGCGTATTGGCTATGATGGGGAAAAGGGGGTTTTGTTTATGAGATGGTAAGAAAGTAAACTGAGTGAATAAGTAAAGAAAGCAAAATAAAGATCTCTTGGCTAAGACTTGGGTACTTGAGATCACCATCCTAGTCAACAAATCAATTATTGACAATTATGAGAGGCCAACCTATTAAGTCTACTTCTCAAAGTCTTAAGTACGTAACATTTACTCCTAGACTTGAAGTATGTCAAATAGGCTTGATCACATCCACCCTTAAGTCCTAACCTACCTACTAGTTGACTTAGTAGTGGGTTAGCGTCAATGGGCTTCAAATTGATCACCCAGGGTTCTCAAATCACCAAATCCATTATGTCCAAAGACTCAAGATCACTCAAGCCCCTTGGCTTAAGCCAAGATTTGACAAAACTACTCAAAAACTAAGGAGAGCATTTCATCAAATACTTGGAATGCAATAAAAGTCAACATCATAAAGTGCAAGAATACTAAAATCTATCACTATTAATTGCAAGAAAAGTAAGATCACAACTCAATTCATCAATTAAAGAAACATCAACATCAAAATTGCATTAAATGTAAGCAAATCCAACATGAGTCATCATCACAAAAGAGAGCAAAATGGGAAATTAACATAAAAAAAAAACTAAGAGAATCAAGATGTAGAAAGGAGAAATTGTAAAACAAATCAGATGAGATCAAGTAATTAAACATGAATTTAAGATAATCTAACCTAATCCTAACCTAATTCTAGAGAGAAGAGGGAGCTTCTCTCTCTAGAAAACTAACTAAAGGCTCATGTTGGCTAAACTAATTGCCCCCTTGCTTGGACTTCAATTCTTCATGAAATACACTCAGAAACAAGTTGGATTTGGGCCTGGGCAGCTCAGAAATCGCCCCCAGCATTTTGCCTTCAAGTGGGCCACGTGAGAGTATCGGCGCGTGCGCGCCATGTGCGCGTGCGCGTCGACTGGAAAATTCTCAACCCGCGCGGACGCGGCATGTACGCGTGTGCGTCTATAGGCGAAACCACTTTTGCGCGTGTGCACCTGGTGTGCGTGCGCGTCTTTTGGTGCATTCCCAATCTTTGTTTCTTCATGCATTCTCCCTTTTTGTATGCTTTTCTCCTCATTTCTTCCATCCAATACTTGCCTTATGAACCTGAATTCACTCATCAAACACATCAAGGCATCGAATGGAATTAAAGTGAATTAAAATCACCAATTTAGGGCCTAAAAAGCATGTTTTTACACTTAAGCAAAATTCAAGGGAGAATTACAAAACCATGCTATTTCATTGAATAAATACGAGAAAAGGTGACAAAATTCCCCAAAATAAGCACAAGATAAATCACGAAATCGGGATTTATCAGTACGCACACATTTTAAAACTCTCCAAGGCGTTGACAAATGGACAAATCGCACATAGTTAGGAACTTGATTATCCAAAAGATGGAATTAGCATTGTAAGTATAGTCCTAACCCGACAAGTTGGCCACCGGTCAAATTGGAGGTTCACAAGATGTGTCACAATTCAAAACTAATTCAAAACCGAGAGTATTTGACTCCCGAGTCGTCTTCCAAGGAGTACTTTTAGAACAATGAGTGTGCAAATCCGGTTGTAGTGATCAAGGGTTTGTCAATGAAAAAATGAACATATAAAGCAATAAAAGAACATGCAAAATTGTAATGATTGAACTAATGAAGAAATTAAAGAACCGACTATGTAATATAAACAAGTAAACTATAAAAGAGATCAACATAGAAGTATATGAAAGATTAAAAGGATCAAAAAGAGTCTTGGCTTGGAGTGAGCTAAGGGTCCTTTCCTTGTTGGAACGACAACTATGACAATTATGATGGATTAATCTCACTTGATCAACCCTCGCATCGGAAGGTAAGTTAAATGAGCATAAGTGTTCCCAACCCACAAATCCTAAATTGCTTGCTAATTGGTTTAGCAACAAATTAGCGTTAGTGGGAACAAGAACAATTAACAATCCAAGAATTGAAACTAAATGTTGAACATTCCAACTCTAGAAATCCAATTTCTCACTTTACCCAAGCCAAGAACAAAAAATTTAGCCTAAAACCATGTTTGACATTTTGTCAAACACTTGGTGGGCAAAAACCTTAAACATGGAAAAAATGATAAAAGGCTTGAAACTAAAAGCAACAATTGATCTCAATCAACAAGAATAACACAAGAAAGCATGAAACAAACATCAAACATCAAATTCATCAACAAGAAATTAAAATTGTAAGAGAGAAGCAAAATTGAACTATAACTTGAATTAAAGAAAGAGTAGTGACAATGTAACTATAAAGAGTAATAACAAGAGAATACTTACAATGAAAGATAGCAAAATCCAAGATCAAAAATAGAAATGGCACTTGAATGTAAAACCCTAATATAAACCCTAATAGAGATTATGAAAAACTTAGAGAAAAACTAACTAAAGCTTTCTACTACTACTCCTAAAACTATACTAATGATATGCTATGTTATGTCCCTCATTTCCCCTCCAATATGAGCTAGAAGACTTCAGAAATGGGCCTCCAAAGCCCCCAAATTGCGAGTCACGTGCCATTTTAATGAAGTCATGTGCGGACACCTGTACGGACGCACAGATGCGTGCGTCCGCACACCTCGCAAAAAATATCGTCCTGTGCGTACGCACAAGTAGCCATGCGCACGCACACTAGGCAATGCTTGAATGGACGCGCGACGCGCTTAAAGCAATCCACACGCTCTGATTGGGCAGCTGTGCGTACGCACAGGCAGCCGTGCGCATGCACACGTCTCTGAGCTCATCTTCTTTGATTCTTCATGTTTCCTCCATTTTGCATGATCTTCTTCCATTTTCTCCAATCCATTCCTACCTTATACACCTGAAATCACTCACAAACAACATCAAGGCATCGAATGGAAGGCAAACGGAATAAAATAGATTAAATTAAGCACAAAAGAGCACCTTTTCATAATCAAGCGCAATTTGGAAGGAAAGTTCAAAAGCATGCTATTCAAGGGAATAAGTGCAAGTTTATATGATGAAAATTCATTCAATTCTAACAAAAAATCATCATCAAATATGGCTTCATCAGGCGTGCGCACACACACCCCTGTGCGGATGCACACGCCCTGTTTCTCAAATTTTCCTTTATTTTCAACTATTCTATCTTCCCAACGAGATTGTAAGCTTCTATAACACTATTTTAAGACTCTTGGGCTCAATTTTGGATGTTGGAAAATGGGAAAGGTCTTAGGAGGTTTAATTTGGGTTTTACTTTAAAAAGTTAGCAAACGAAAGTTTAGGTTTCTGGTGTGGTGAAGATGAATTGGTTGAGAGAGAAGGAAAAGTGGTGAATATGGTGATTGCTGATAACGAAATTGAGAAACTGATGAACTAGGGAGTTTGGAATGGAACTAATGACTTGATGGTGATGAGTATGAGGGGAAGTGTGTTTAGAGGAGTGGCCTCTAAGACTGAATATGTAATTATGATATGCAGTGTTCTCCGTCGTAGGGATTGTGGCAGTCTCCCGCCTACGGTCGGATGTGAGAGTTGAAGCTGGGCTTCTCACTCATATTTCTCGCAACCATAGGAAGGTGGTAGGGCACGCTCCCTCGAAATGTTTCCCTCTGAAAGGAGAAGGTGGTAGGGCACTCATCCCTCAGAATTATTCCTCCTGAAAATGCGATTTCTCTCTGATTGCAAGGTGGTAGGGCACTAACCCACGGAATCATGCGGCAACCAGAGGAAGGTGGTAGGGCATGCTCCCTCAGAGTATTTCCCTTTGAAAGGAGAAGGTGGTAGGGCACTCTCCCTCGGAACTATTCCTCCTTATGCGCAATGAAGAGACTAATTCGGGAGTTGTCGGCCAGATTTTTTGTCGGGTTTGGCATTAACCGACATGTGATATCACAGCCAATAGGGCAGACATTCATCATGTGCATCTTTTATATGCTTGCTTGCTTTGTTTACTTGAGTTTGCCTAATTGTATAACATGCCTACCTGCTTCTTGACCTACTTGTTGTATATGAATATTATCTGTGTTTTATTTGTTTGCATTAATTGTGATTGTCCGGTGCTGAGGAGGTTAGGTAGGCGGTGGCGATGGGATCGCATGGAGGATAGGTTAGTGAAGGCTGTGGGACAGCGGTGTTTGGTTAGAATAGAAATATGTTAAGATAGAGTACCCTGTTTAATTGTGTTAAGATTTATATATATTATGCTTTGTTGTTTTAGGATGCTTTAAGTTGAATTCTTGTGATGGATATGGAGTCTAGGATTGCCTTTGGCGTCCCGGGGTCTTATATCCTACATCACTGGGCACTGTTACCATACTGAGAACCTCCGGTTCTCATACCATATTTCTGTTGTATTTTTCAGATGCAGGTCGCAACCGACTTCAGTGAGTTGTCTGGTTGGTGACAGAAGCAGAGGATCCAGATACCTTTTTGGAGTCTTTTGTCTATTTTGATTACACTTCTCTCATCTTTTGTATTTTATTTTTCCTAGAGGCTTGTATTTGAGAGGACAAAACTTGTATAAGCTCTTTTAAAACTTCAGTTTCTGGTCGTCTGTATATGGCTAGCCGGCTTAAACTCTGCAAGCTGTGGCTAGTTTCTTATGATTATTATATACTTATCTATGTTATCTTATATATGTTTCTTGTGCCTTAAACGAGTAGCTTCGTCAGTACGTTTTGCGCTTTTGAAACCCTGCTTTGAGCTGTATTCTTTATCAGGCTTCTAGAATATATTATTTCCTTCTGTATATAAATATGTATATGCCTTAGAACTGTCGTAACCTCTGATTAACCTTTGCCTTACAGCTAGAGGTAAGGCTTAGGGTAATTAAGGTGTTACATTTAGTGGTATCAGAGTAGTTCGTCCTCGTGAGCCTGAGGGATGGACCGATTGTGCTGTGTTGCACACTCTGGGTCATTTTTCTTTCATGCTATTTAGGTTATATACTTGATATTGCATAGCATGCTTGTTTGTGAGTGCCTGTTTGGGATAATTGACACACTAGGCTTTTGATATTGAGACTGATCACCTTGATATCGATTGTTTGGTGTGGACAGGAACCCTAATGGCTACTCGCGAATGAGGTCGTAGACGTTCTCGTAGAGAAAGTAGAAATGAGCAACCGGTCGATAACCATGCAGAGTTCATGGCGGCAATGGCAAATCTTGCAAACACCATGGAGGCGAATGCTATTGTGACTCTGCAAGCTGCGCAGAGGTTAGGCCAACCAGCGGGGAATGGAGACGGAAATGGTGATGACTTGGGAGGTGCTCCGATTACCCTAGCTACATTTCTGAAAGTTCACCCACCGACTTTCAGAGGATCGACCAACCCCACGGAAGTGGATAACTGGTTCCAAGCTATGGAGCACGCACTGCAAGCACAGCTTGTCCCGAATAACCAATACATGGAGTTTGCTGCTTATCAGCTTCTGGAATTGGCCCAGCATTGGTGACGGGCAGAATGTCGCTTGCTTCAACTTCAGAACTCCAATGTTTCTTGGGATGTATTCTGAACGGCTTTCTACAAGAAGTACTTTCCTGAATCTGCAAGGGAATCAAAGGAGATGGAACTTTTGCAGCTGAAGCAAGGTTCCTTATCAGTGGCAGACCACACCAGCCGATTTGAGAAACTCTGTAGGTTCTCTAGGGCGTGTCAGGGTGCCCCGGAGACTTATGAAAGTTGAAAGTGTGTCTAGTATCAAAGGGGCTTGAAGGACGATATCATGACTGCTGTGGCTCCTATGGAGATTCGGATTTTCTCCGATTTGGTGAACAAGGCAAGAGTGGTTGAGAAATACGCTAAGACAGTAGCCTCGTCAAGGGACATTCATAGAGGAAACACTAGTAGAGAGCGCGACGATTACCTTGGGCCAAGGGGACAGAACTTCAAGAGATATGGTGAAGAGAAGCGGTCAAGGTCTTACTCCCTTGATATGAAATGTCAGGAGTGTGGGAGCTACCATCCGAATAGGCCATGCCAGTCGAGTAAGAAACTATGTTACAAGTGTGGCACACCGGGACATTTGGTTAGAGATTGCCCACGCTGAGGAACACATGAGGCGGGTCGATTACAACAATAGGGTTGAGGTAATTATGAAGCCGATGGCCAAGCCTCAACTTATCTTCATAGTATAGACTATCATCGTTCGTATTGAAAAAGTTTTAAAGCTCAAATTGATTTTTAAACTTGGTTTAGAAATTCTAGTTTGAATGAATTGGTTTTGAAACTAGCACTGGAAACTTTTGATCAAATGACACGGTTTAAACAGGAAAGTAAGTTCTAAGATTTTGTTAACTTGTGATTTTAGTTTGTAAATATGACTTATCAAAAAGGGATTCAAATTGAAAGGTTTTGATTTAAGGATTTTAATGAATTTAGGAAAATCATGCTTTAAGATGATTGATTTACAAATAGAATGTTTTTGACTCTTTTGATAAGGTTTTAACAATGGACTCATCTAGGTTGAACTTGTTTTTAAAGGTTTTGAAAAATATTACAAAAAAATCCGTATTTGCTTTAAGGAACAATTTTTGGATTCTTAACGACGATAATCAGAGTGACACACCGGAGGGCGAGAGAGTTTTTAGACTTTGAAGCAGAAGTTAACTTCATCACCTGTTTTAATCTTGTCGGAATCGCATGAACCATTCAAAATGTACTGTGATGCTTCTCTGAAGGGTTTGGGTTGCATGTTGATGCAACACTGGAATGTGGTAGTAGACACATTGAGTGTAAGGTCCTTGAAAATAGCTTGGATGAGAATCTAGGAGGAGGAGTTAGTGGATAAGTTTGTGGATCTTAAGTTGAATATTGGTGAAATCGCCAAAAGAGCTTATTTGTGTCAGTTGCAGATTTCAAATACGTTTAAGACGGAGATTCAAAAGGCTCAGCAAGATGAACAGAAGATTCAGCAATTGTTTCAACCAATGGGTGATAAGAGGCGTGGAGAATTCACCAAGGATGATGAAGGGTTGTGGAGATATATGGGAAGAATTTGCATACCGGATGTCGGAAGTTTGAGACAAGATTTGTTGTCGAAAGCTCACAACAGTGGGTTTTCTGTTCATCCCGGAAGTACGAAAATGTATCATGACATGAAGAAGATGTTCTGGTGGCCTGGGATGAAAGGTGATGTAGCTTCAACAGTATCCAAGTGTTTGACGTGTCAGAAGGTGAAGGTAGGACATCAGAAATCGTCAGGGATGCTACAGTCTCTTGAATTTCCTCAATGGAAGTGGGAAGGAATTGCAATGGATTTTGTGACCGGTTTACCGAGGACTAGGTCGGGATTTGATGCGATTTGGGTGATCGTGGATCGCTTAACCAAATCCGCTCATTTTCTGCCTATCTGAGTGAACTGTTCTATGGAGGAGTTAGCGAGGTTGTATATAAAGGAGATAGTAAGGTTGCATGGTGTGCCGTCGAGCGTAGTATCGGACCATGATCCTCGATTCACTTCAAGGTTTTGGGGAGCTTTCCAAAGAGATTTCGGTACGGGGCTATGTCTCAATACCGTATATCATCCGCAAACAGATGGACAGTCGGAAAGGACCATTCAGACGTTGGAAGATATGCTGAGAGCATGTGTTTTGGATCAATGTGGAAGTTGGGATCGCTACATGCCATTGGTGGAGTTTGCGTACAACAATAGCTTTCATGAGAGCATTGGGATGGCTCCGTATGAGGCCTTGTATGGACGGAAGTGCCAATCTCCACTTTGTTGGTATGAATCCAGTGAAGCAAGTGTTTTGGGTCTTGATTTGGTTGCCGAGACTACTGAGAAGATTAAAAAGATTCGAGAGAGAATTTTAACTGCCCAGAGTCGACAGAAGAGTTATGCGGATCAAAGAAGGAAACTGTTAGAGTTTAAAGTGGGAGAACATGTATTTCTGTGGGTTGCACCGACAACTGGGATTGGAAGAGCAATCAAAACCAAGAAGTTGAATCCAAGATATATAGGACCGTTTGAGATTCTGAAGAGATTCGGGCCGGTGGCGTATCAAGTAGCTTTGCCACCCCATCTGTCTAACTTGCATGACGTATTCCACATGTCACAACTCCGTAAGTACACGTCGGATGCGACCCGTGTGTTAGAGCCTGATTTGGTCGAGTTGAGAGAGAACTTGACATTCCAAGTGACACTAGTAAGAATCGACGGCACCCGTATGAAGAAGCTGTGAGGAAAGAAAGTTTCATTGGTTAAGGTTGCTTGGAGAGAGCAAAAGTTGGAGAGCATACTTGGGAATTGGAGAATGAGATGCTTTGGCAACTTGTTGGGTTGGTAACGTTGGGAGTAGGATGCTTCGTGGAGAATATGTAATATATATATTTATTACATCGCGTGGATCATATTTTTTAGGGCGAAAATCTTTTTAAGGAGGGGAGAAATGTAAGAACCAGATTTTTCACGAATAAAATTATTTAAATGTCCAAATTAAATTCTGGAAAGTTAGGATGAGAATTTGGGGATTTAAATATGTTTTTTGGACTCAGTAGGTCCTTCCGAGTCAGAAAATGTGTTTTCTGTGAAAAATCGTGAACCGACAGTTGAACCGGTTGAACCGGTTCAAGTCTGCCTGGTACAGCATGAGAAAAAGTGAAAACCGTCGAAAACCTTAGAAAAATATTAGAAATGGAAAACTGGGCGTTAATTTTAAAGGCTTGGCCCGAAGTTGGGCCAAACGGGCTAACAACGCTAACGGGTTGGACCGGGCCCAAGTTGGGCCCAAGCGCAACATATAAAAGGTTCATTTAATGAACCCAAACACCCATAACACACTCAAACACACACACACACCCAGTTGAAGAAAGGAGGGAGAGGAGAAGAGAGAAGCACTATTCACTTCAATCTTCCCAAGCTCATATCTTGAGCTACAGAGCTCCGATTGCCGCACCGTTTGCGGCTACGCGTTTCTTGTGAAAAGCTCTACAAAATCCATATAAGAAACTGGTAAGTAAATCTTGAATCTCTCTCAGCTCGTCTCCTCAAAGTTTCGAGTTTTATGGTTTTTGGCTAAGTGAGGTTTTGTGATTTTTGGGTGTTTAGGTACACTCTAGCCTTTGATTGATATTGGTTTTGGCTTCCAAAACTATTGGGCAAGGTAAGAGGCATTGAAACTCTTGTGAAATTTCAATTATAATGAGCCCTAGGTTGATTTATGATGATTTATGTATATATAGCTTGATTATGGTGAGTTTGGAGCTTGTTGATGCTTGTTGGAGATTATTGGTGGCTTAGATTGTGATTGGAAGCTTATCTTGGGCTCAATTTGGGGTCTTGGTGCATATTGGAATCGGCCAAGATATGGTTTCGGTTTTCTCTATGTAGTATATAATGTTCATGGACACTTAGGCTAGTGACCTATAGGATAGGTTTGGATTTGAATGGTTGTTGAGTTGTTGATTGATGGTATGTAATGATTTATGATGAAAATAATGATTGTTGAGTTTGATAATAATGATTGATAATGATATGATGAGGATGAATGATGGGTGAAGTTGGGAAGTGAATTATGTTGCTATTTGTGATATTGATGTTGATGAATTGGTAATATAGTTGGAAAATTGTTAATAAGGTTTGACGATAATGTGATATATCGATGTTGAGATTGTGTATGAGGAAAGGTGAAGGAAAATGTGGTAAGCTTGGTGTAATATGACATAGACGGTGGATTTGGGTGGAAAAATGGAGTTTGGAATGGGTTAGTTTGGTTTTGGTTATGTTTTACAAAGAAATTGTGGAAAGTTTGATTTTGGGTAAAAGTTGATTTTTGGTGAATTTTGTCTGATCATAGCTTTTGCCTCGGTTTTCAAAATAGGTTGAAATTGGTTTAGAATTAAAGTTTATTGAAAACTCTTCAAAACGATATAAAGTTTGAAAAATTTGGAATTTTGTAGAGGAAGTTATGATCATTCAAAGTTGGTGTTGAAAAACTGAAATTATGCAAAATTGTAAAATTTCAGGATTTCTGATACGTGCGCACACACAGCCTTGTGCGCACGCACAACCCTGCAAAAATCTTAATCTATGCGGACTCATAGACCTGTGCGCATGCACAGGCAGGGAAGTGCGTTCTGTTTGCAGCGCGAGCACAACTTGTGCGTGCACATATCTAAAGAGAAATTGCAACATGTGCGTATGCACAGCCCTATGCGCACGCACGTGTTGGGGAAGCCAGTCTGTTGGGGGCGCTGGCACAGGTTGTGCGAGTGACGAAACTTTGTAAATTTTGACACCTATGCGGACGCACACTCCCCTGTTTTTCAAATTTTCCTTTATTTTCAACTATTCTATCTTCCCAACGAGGTTGTAAGCTTCTATAACACCATTTTAAGACTCTTAGGCTCAATTTTGGATGTTGGAATATGGAAAAGGTCTTAGGAGGTTTAATTTGGGTTTTACTTTGAAAAGTTAGCAAACGGAGATTTAGGTTTCTGGTGTAGTAAAGATAAGTTGGTTGAGAGAGAAGGAAGAGTGGTGAGTATGGTGATTGCTGATAATGAAATTGAGAAACTGATGAACTAGGGAGTTCGGAATGGAACTAATGACTTGATGATGGTTGTGATGAGTATGAGGGGAAGTGAGTTTAGAAGAGTGGCCTCTAAGACTGAATATGTAATTATGATATGCAATGTTCTCCATCGTAGGGGCTGTGACAGTCTCCCACCTACGTTCATATGTGAGAGTTGAAGCTGGGCTTCTCACTCATATTTCTCGCAGCCAGAGGAAGGTGGTAGGGCACGCTCCCTCGGAATGTTTCCCTCTGAAAGGAGAAGGTGGTAGGGCACTTATCCCTCGGAATTATTCCTCCTGAAAATGCGATTTCTCTCTGATTGCAAGGTGGTAGGGCACTAACCCACAGAATCATGCGGCAACCAGAGGAAGGTGGTAAGGCACGCTCCTACGGAATATTTTCCTCTAAAAGGAGAAGGTGGTAAGGCACTCTCCCTCGGAACTATTCCTCCTTATGCACAATAGAAAGACTAATCCGGGAGTTGTCGGCCGGATTTTCTGTCGGGTTTGGCATTAACCGACATGTGATATCACAGCCAATAGGGCAGACATTTATCATGTGCATCTTTTATATGCTTGCTTGCTTTGTTTACTTGAGTTTGCCTAATTGTATAACATGCCTACCTGCTTCTTGACCTACTTGTTGTATATGAATATTATCTGTATTTTATTTGTTTGCATTAATTGTGATTGCCCGGTGCTGAGGAGGTTAGGTAGGCAGTGGCGATGGGATCGCATGGAGGATAGGTTGGTGAAGGCTATGGGACAGCGGTGTTTGGTTAGAATAGAAATCCATTAAGATAGAGTACCATGTTTAACTGTGTTAAGATTTGTATATATTATGCTTTGTTGTTTTAGGATGCTTTAAGTTGAATTCTTGTGATGGATATGGAGTCTAGGATTGTCTTTGGCGTCCGGGGTCTTATATCCTACATTACTGGGCACTGTTACCATACTGAGAATCTCCGGTTCTCATACCATATTTCTGCTGTGTTTTTCAGATGCAGGTCGCAACCCACTTCGGTGAGTTGTCTGGTTGGTGACAGAAGCAGAGGATCCGGATACCTTTTTTGAGTCTTTTGTCTATTTTGATTACACTTCTCTGATCTTTTGTATTTTATTTTGCCTAGAGGCTTGTATTTGAGAGGACAAAACTTGTATAAGCTCTTTTAAAACATCAGTTTCTGGTCGTCTGTATATGGCTAGCCGGCTTAAACTCCGCAAGCCGTGGCTAGTTTCTTATGATTATTATATACTTATCTATGTTATCTTATATCTGTTTCTTGTGCCTTAAACGAGTAGCTCCATCAGTACATTTTGCGCTTTTGAAACCCTACTTTGAGCTGTATCCTTTATCAGGCTTCTAGAATATATTATTTCCTTCTGTATATAAATATGTATAAGCCTTAGAACTGTCGTAACCTCTGATTATCCTTTTCTTTATGGCTAGAGGTAAGGCTTAGGGTAATTAGGGTGTTACAAATTGAGTGACCTTGAGTCATTGGGTCTTAATGAATTGGTGATTTGAGAACCCTTAGTGGTCAATTTGATAACCATTGACTCTAGCCTACTACTAAGTCAATTAGTGGCTAGGTTAGGTCTTATGGATTGATGATTGATCAAGCCTATTTGACATACTTAATGCATTGAGGTAGACATTATACTTACTTCAAGCATAGAGGTAGACTAAATGGGTTGGTCCCTCATAATTGTCAATATATGGTTTGTTGACAAGGATGGTGATCTTAATTCCTTTGCTTAGCCAAGAGTTATTTTCCATTTCTTTATTAGTTCTTGCCATTTACTTGTTATTTACTTTTCTTGTCAACTACAAATCAAACCCTTTGCATCTTCATAGCCAATAATTGATCACTTCATTGCAATTTCTTATGAGACGACCCGAGGTTTAAATACTTTGGTTATTTTTATTGAGGTTTGTACTTGTGACAACCAAACAATTAAAATTTGATGTAAGAGTTATTAGTTGGTTTGGAGCTATGCTTACAACGAAGTTCTTATTTCTATTGAGAGAAATTCTATATCGACAATAATTCTTATATCAAACTCCAATTGGTCGAACTCAAAGGGAAAGAGAGCTACGTCATCGTTAACTTTTACCGTACAAAAGTAACGCCAACGTGTAGAGAAAAAATATATGAACACTTTTATCGGATTAAATTTTTTATTAGAGTTACGGATCGCAAGAAATCAAAGCTGGAAAGTCACACTTGCATGGTTTCCATTCTCTTCTCTCTCACGGTGTTTCTTTTCTTATTTTTTTTCCAAGTTTATTCAGTGGTATGAATGAAGGAAATGAAAACATTTAACACTAACAGGAATTAATGAAAATTTGTGGTAGTAAAGCATTTAGGTATCATTATCACATGGATATACATGTATACATATGCTACGTTTGGCTTCTTTGTTTTGATTTCCTTAAGGCTTCCGCCAAGGTGTCTATATATATATATATATATATGATAATAAAATAATAAAATAATAATATAATAATAATAATAACAAAAATAATAATAATAATAATAATAATAATAATAATAATAATAATAATAATAATAATAATAATAATAAATTTAATTTTTATCTTATTAAATTATTATTTTTTGATAAATAATTCAAATTTAATAGAATAAGTAATAATTAAATTAAACTTCAATAATCATAAAAAAAATTTTAATTATTTTTGTTAAAAATAATTTTTTTAAAAATTACATCTTAATATAATATTTTAACTCACAAATAGCTAATTATTTAATTTTCAAAAATCCTGGATCTTATAGTAATGCTATAATGCATTATTAATATTAAGTATATGAATATGTGTTGTTTGTTCTTGTTGAAAAAGTTTTAAGTATTTAGTGAAAACGTCGGTAGATTTGTTTTTTTTGGTTATTTCTACATTTTTATTTTTTTCATATGTAGTACCGGACAGATTTAAATCTGTACAGTTAATTATAACACCAGTATGCGTTTTTTCACAATTAATTATATTTTTGTGTTCTAAGTAACTTTTTGAGTTAAATTTTTATCTGTAAATTTTTTAATTTTGAATTTTAAATTTATAGCGCAAAACGCAGTGTTTAAACGCTCTTAACTCACTTTTAATTAATTAATTAACTAGTTAATATTTTGCAGGTCTTACATCAATCATGATTCACGATCTGCGACTATGCACAGAGAAGAAGAAGAATATGGAGAAGAAGAAGAATGAGATGAACATTATTTGCTTTAGGTTATAAAAGGGAAAAGGACCAAATTGGTTCAATCTCATTTTTTTTCTACGTCATGTACTCGTTTTTCTTTTTAGCATGGCAATAACTAAGTCACGTTACTCAAAACGATCTGATAACGAAAAATGTGCTTGGGACTAACGTGATGCACTTTTTTAAATTTGGACAACTAATTTAGTGTAATTGGAATCTCAAAAACTAAATTATTGTAACTTACTATTTTCAAAGATTAAAATGGGACTCAGCTCAAAAGGATGGATAGATTCTTTTCTTTTTCTTTTACAAACAGACTTTCATATGCTGCTAGCAATTTAAAAATTGGAGAACATGGATGCCGTTCAATAGAACAGTGTGGATTCAAAGAGCTTTCGACATTGGCAGGCTAATGCCTGCTTTGGTAAATTTTTTTCAAAGAAATAGGTGTGGTTCTCAAAAACCATAAGTATCTCACTTGTCGTTTGGTAAATAAAAAATTATGTCTTTATAGCATTTAAAAAAGTTAGAGACATTTTTAAAAATATTTAAACAAATAATTTTTAAAATTTATTTGTATTTATCAAATTTAAAACAATTTAACTATATATATAAATAAATATTCAAATTTATTCTCAATAAATTATTGATACCAAATTCTATTGATGATCTAAATTCTCTCTACTTATATCTATGGTTATTTTAAATTTTAAAATCTATTCTACTAAGCATAATTATTACTTATATTTATTAAAAATTACTTTTAATTTGATTTGTATTACATAGATAATACAACTTTTAAGAAATTATTTTTCAAAGACCAATTTTAATAAACTACTTGTGAAAAATAAAAACTTTACCTAAATAAAGCTACGGATATGTTTAGTTTGAAACGAGGAAAATTAACACATGCAACTCGTCAAATTTTCATTTTATAGCAGTGTGTTGTTGGAAGGCACTGTGACATACACTGACCCAAATAAGAAATGATCATTCTTATCCTTTGAACAAAGATTGCGTAATTGATTAATTCGACGCATAATCAATGAACTCTTTGCACTACATACATGACTATCATGTCACTACATACATGACTATCGTGTTAAAAGTGACAATCATTTGCTAGCATCAGAGTGCCAACTCTGAATTCACAGTCAGGTATCTCCCATAAGCTGGTATTTTCTTTACATACACTGATAAACGTGCTTGCTTGCTAGCAGCTACAAAATGTTTCCGCCGATTCCTCCTCTCTTACACGGGTACTCGCCGGCCTCTATAACGTTCCAACAACTGCAGAGAATACCAGAAAATTAGCAGACTCAAGTTGAAAATTTCACCATTTTCCACAATATCTAAGCAAAGCCTGGAAAAACTCACATTGTATCATTCTACATTGTCTACATAGATAGATAGACAGATAAAATTAACCATTAATCTTCCCCTGCATTGCCTAATTTGTAGCTCAATACAACTTTATTGAACAAGGGAAAGTTTTTTGTACTCAAAATTCAAGTTTTTTTCCATGTTTATTATCAGAATTCAGAATACTTTAGCTTGATGCACTGTGTATAGGTGTTGCTTTTACACCCTCCTTTGACATTATCTTTCACATCTATCAATGGAAATTAAAATCAAATTGCTCCAAACAATCAGAGAGACTGTAAATTTTTCGCTGATTGACCAAGAACATAAATTTTTTAGAGTAATAGTCCAAACCACTCTCCAATAAACTTTTAGTAGGACACTCTAATCCAAATTTTAATCACCAAATCAATTTCTAACCTTCTATTTTGTTAAACAAATCAATCATATAAAATTCTCGTAAAAAGTTTGGCATATTAATCCCTATCGATATTTTATAAAGACAACAATATCTAAACAATTTTGAAGTTCTCAAACTGGTTCTTCCATATAGACGAACAATTTGATACGGGAACTAATTTATCTAACGAAAAATTTAGGGACTGATTTGGTGATTAAAATTTATTGAGAACTAAAGTGTCTGATAAAAATTTTTCTTAGGGATTGATTTAGGGTTTTAGGCATTTTTTAATATAGCAGCTACGATAAATCACACAAGTGTCGGATGCTTCTACTTAAGTCTAGTTGGATGGCAGGTGGTAAGGCATTTCAATTACATTACATTACAAATACCTACCGATCGGACATATGGCTGTTGAAACAACCAACCAAGAATTGGAATCTTCTGTAAGAAAACAGCCAGTGTGGGCCAGAAACCACTGCACATGAATACATGGTTAGCTTCAATTACAGATATACACTTCAACAGAACACACGAGTCTCAATTCCATTAAACCTGAATAGTACTATGAATCCATAAGCCTCAATGATCATGCCCAAAATAGGCCATCCCATGATGAGAATCAAGAATCCAATGCCAAACGAGATTGATCCCTTAAGAGAAAAGATAAAAATTATTGTTGAAAGTTTACTACAATACAGAGAGAGAGGGATACACATGTAACAAATATACCTTGAAATTACTTCGTTTCGTGAAGAATTGCATAGTGGATTTCACACCAATGGTTAAGGACACTCCAGAAATAAACAGGATCTGATTTGAGTGACAAGGAAACAAGGCATTAGAGATGACGATAGCAAAAACCCAAATTAAGCTTCAAAGTGGTCTTTGAAATTTCCCAAATTTAAAATTACGTTAATTTGGAGCCATGAATCACGTTAGTCCCTCTAGCATTTTCACGTTAGTGCCATATGTCAAAACATGATTTAGTCGTGCTTAATGGAATTATGACATGTCAATTAGTGACACATGACATATTGGCGCAGACGGTAATGCCACGTGTCATTTTGGTAACATGTGATGTAACATGATTTGTCTATATATCACTAGGATGTTATCATTACAAATGGTTTAAATTGGGTTAGGGTTTAAAAAATATTAAGCATTTTGAATTTATGAAACAAAATAAGAGAGAGTATCTCATTGTTTCAAATATTCTTAGCATCCCCAGAGAGATACATTGTAACTTAGTCGTCAAAAGGTGCTTTCTATTTGATTCACGTCCTTTAATTTTAGAAACTAAAATGAGTTATGAGTGAAAATTTAGGAACCTATTTGAGTCACTTGATGACGTGTAAACAAATCATATTGCTATACGTGACACGTGGACAAACTGTCATGATGGATGGCATTACCATTCATGTCAAAATGCTGTGTCACTAACCAACACGTCATCACTCCATTACACATAGCCTAACCATGTTCTGACATTCGATACTGACTTTCAACATTAGTATGTCATGCCACCCCGTCGTTAACAAAAAGTTCTCGAGGAACTAATGTAAGTTACCAAGTGAAAATTTGGGGTCCAAATTAAAGCAACTGAAAATCCGGAGACCAATTTGAGGCTAGGGTCAAAATTCAAATTCAATGACCACTTTCAAGCTTAACTATAAAAACCATAATAAGAAGTTATACTTAAGCAAGGGACTCAAAATAGCTAGAAACTTACATTTCCCATAGCTAGTAATCCCTTGTCGAAGAAGAAGATAATCCCAAGGAATGAGAAAAATATACCAAATCCAGTTAACCCTAACCCGATCTCTGTATCATATGCCCATCCCATAAACATATTCAGATAGAGGAATTGTAAATAAGGTAAAAAAATACGACACAAGTAGATTCCGACTACGTAACTTAGATATGACCAATAGACAGTTTTGTCAAATTAATCCTTGTCCAGGAATAATGGAAAAATGTGAGAGCAAAACAAAGGCACTAATAGATATCTTGAAAACTATATCATATTAGCCAAATCCAATTAGTTCCAAGAAGTGAAATTAATTTCGAGTAATCAATTTGAGAAAATATTTGGGTGCAATTTCTTTTGACCATGAAAAGAACTGAAGATAAATTCAAGGTATAGGCAGAAAAGAAAACACCAGAAAAGGAAATAAAATGCAGAGCCTTAAAATAAACCAAAGCCCATTGACCAAATAACTGAATATCTAAGTAACTTAAGGAACTACTAGCTTAATCTACAACAATCTACTCTTAAGTCTCAAACATAAGCATTAGATGCAGTAGACCACATAATATAACACCATTAGTACAGCTACAACAACAAAAAGTATCACATTCCACTTACTTTTGCGATCGTTCATCTCAAAGGAAACCATTTTACTAACAACTCTTATGTCCTTGCGTTATCTGAAACACATAATAAAGTAACCAAACTAGGTTAATATAAGCATGTGGATCATTTATCTACAGAAAATGTAATTCTAAGATAACATTGCAACATCACCATCTAGGAAAATGATAATCCAGCAAAAAAAAGATCCTAGGAAAAAAAAATTTTCTTTATTTATTTATTTTCCATGTCCAACGAGAGTAATCTATTCCACATTCACTCAGAGAACTATAATAAAGGAAACTATTCCTAAGAGCTACAGCCGAAAGTAT
The DNA here is from genome assembly GCF_003086295.3 of Arachis hypogaea. Taxonomy (NCBI): domain Eukaryota; kingdom Viridiplantae; phylum Streptophyta; class Magnoliopsida; order Fabales; family Fabaceae; genus Arachis; species Arachis hypogaea. Next base: position 58,346,775 of record NC_092052.1, read on the forward strand.
ACACCAACCTTCTATCAGTGGTGTCTAATATTTTGAGAATAACCATTCAAAATCCAAATCCAAAGCCAAGAGGCTGAAAAGCCACTCTTGACCAAAAATCCATATGCATCCATAAACCATCACACTGTGTCAAGCTTTCAAATAATAATACTGAAGAACATATTGACGTAAGAGACCCTTCCAAGAAAAAATGAAATTGTAGTATCTCAAAGAGACTTTTGAATCAAACTTGTAATATGAGAAGCGGCAATGAGCCCCATGGAAGAGGGTAAAAAGATTCTAAAAATCTTAATGTCCAATAGCCAAATCAGCGAAAAAGAATACACAACCTATACTCCTAATCAAAACTAACCCTAAATAACAAGCATATTCATGGACAACAAAATTAACAGATCTTCTAATTGAGCCTTTTCATACACCATCCCTGATTCATTCACATCATTGATCCAAATAGATATACCCGATCACAGGGTCTAATTTTCAAGGATGTTCTGCTCCAGAATGCTACAACATGCTTTCCTCAGCAATGAACAATTAACAGAAAAACTTAACACTAAATCAGATCATTTATACAAGTACCAATACCAGCGGCGAAAACAGCAGGTGAGAGAACGGAGGCGAGGAACAGGACGGCGGGACAAGTGGAAGATGGCAGCACGGATCGGACGACAAGAAAAGCAGAGGACAGCGGCAAACGGGTGGAACAGCAGAGACAGAGATAAGGGTTAGTGTGCGGCGTGACGGCGGCAGGCGGTGGGCCGGTGGCGAGGATGAGAAGAAGAGAATCGGAGATTTAGAGTAGTGAATGCAGCGGTTGGGGCGGAGGAGATTGTAAAGGTCAGGTCTGGGGTCTTTTGACTATTTTCAGATTATGCGAGGATAATTTTGTAAATTCATTCTATATAAGTAGTTAAGTGCTTAATGAGTACCGCGGACACGGGGAAGGTACCTTAATCCCCCGCGCCGAAGGCAACGGGTACTTGTTACGGCCTTTTTATTTTACACAAACTAGTTTATTTTTCCGCGTCTTACAGGAAAGATTAAATTTAATTTAAATTATAAATATTATTATAAATTATATATAATTATTAAAGTAGGTTATAATTTGTGATTTTACAGTATTTATTTTTGTATTATTTTTATTTGTGAGTTGATTTATTTTAATTTTTTTAAATTATTAATAATTTTGCTACTAAAATTTTGAGTTGTATAAAATATTCAATTTTGATTTGGTTTTCATATTCACAATAAAAATAAAAATAAAAATATATTTATATTTATATTTAATTTTTTAAATATAAATATATTTATATTTATATTTGGTTTTTAATTTTTTTAATTTTTAAAAAAATATATTTTTATATTTAATTTTTTCTAATAAAAATTATAAATATATTTAATTATTTTAAATCAAATTTAATGTTAGTATTTGTAACACCCTACCACACAGAGTTTTACACCTAGGATGTAAAACAGAGGTGGCGAGGCGCTACAACCTCTAAAATAATATATAAATATATATAATAGTCGAAAGAATGTAGTATACTAGAGGCTTGAAGAACAGGTTAAACAAAATCGCAAAATTTAAAAGCGCAACTCTGATAAATAACGTAACTTGCATAAGAAGAAACTACGGTTCTTAAACATATTTATATGAACAGTAAGAGCAGAGGATCAAGATACAAAATATCAAGCCCCGAACTCAGCCTGCGAAGCTAAGGCTGGCAAGAGAATAGTTACATACATATATATATAATCCATAACCCAAAATACATCAAAACAACCCTAGTTCTCCATAAACCTCTATGAGGAGCTAAAGTAAAACATATATACATAGGGAAAATCTATACATATATATAACAAAACAAAACAAAAGTATAATCCCAAAAAGTCCACTTCGCTTCCAGAGAACTCCAAACGCCTAGCGAGGTGCCTCTCGACCTACATCTGAAAAAACACATTGTATGAAATGAGAACTGGGAGTTTTCAGCATGGTAAAGGTGCCACGCACATAAGATATAAAGTCATGGTAATACAAGAGGCAATCATAGAACGTCGACACTCAGATTATGAACCTTAAAGAACTAAAACAGAATCTATGAATCATGGTGGTTCTCTAAGGCTTTCTAAACTAAACTAATTCCTTAAATTCTAACTAAAACTGAATTAGAATCCTAAATCTCTCCGCCTTTCCTCCGTTCCTCCATCTCTGATGAAATTACAAAGACAAATAAGCAAACAAAGGCAGACAGAGGTAGAATACAAATAGTACAAATAGCAAGTATAATAACTAGCATGTTATAACCAGTTCGGCATTCCCAATTAAATGCACAATCAAACAATTCAACAATATGCACATGATACATGCCTGTCCTATGGCTGATGAGACTCATCTGTCAGTTATCAAGCCAACCCGACAAGTCTGGCTGCTAATGTAAGATCCAAGATTTTTGAAAAGCCCTATTTTGAACTAATCTCAAATCATATATTTATTTACAGTTTTAATTTCAAAAATTCTTTTTATTGAAAATAATTTAAGGCAATTTTGATTAATTGGATTTGAAATAAATTAAAGTTTTTATCCAAACTCTATACTTATGGATTATTTTTCTATTTATGATTTAAAGTTTTAGAAATTCGAAAATAATGAGGTTTGGCTATTTAAATCAGAATTTCATCTAATTTTATGATTATTGAATTAATTTCTATAATTAAGTTATAAAGTTGGTAATTATGAAATAATAAGAATTTTATATGATTTGATTTTAGATCAATTATATTTATATCATTCAATACTTTAAGTTTTAAGGATAAAGAAAATTAATTATATTACTATGTATTTTCAATAAGAGAAATTGATTGAGAATCAATTAGTATTTTTATACTACAAATAATATTTAAAATTAATTTTAGAGATTAAATTAGTTTTTCAAATTAATACTCTATGTTCAAATTTTATTAAAATTACCTTACTCTAATTAAACCCAAAATACCCAAATAGAAAACCCTAATTCTACCTCAACACAACACACTCTCACACACACTTCCCAACCAAACCCTAGCCCCATCACCCACGGTTAACAGAAAGAAAGAAAGAAAGAAAGAAAGAAAGAAAGGGGAGGGGAGAGAAGTGGGGCGCGGGAAGAGGGAGGTGGCGTGGTGGGCGTCACTGCCACCGTGGCCATCGCTGCTAGCAGAGGAGAGAGGAGGTCCGAGAGGAGAGTGTCGGTGGAGGGAGGAGCTCGTGCCACCATCGTAGACCGCCGCTGCCACCGCACCACTCATCGCCGTCACGAGGAGAAACAGGACTGAGGGAGATAGAGAGAGCCGCGTGAGGAGGAGTCGTCATTGTTACCATTCCTCCTCCCTGCTGCCAGACGCCGTCGCCGCCGTTCACGAGAGAGAGAGAGAGAGAGAGAGAGAGAGAGAGAGAGAGAGAGAGACGCGTCTGTGGGAGCTATCGCCGTGAAGCCCGTCACCGTTGCTGCAGCTGTCCGCGTCGCCACCATCGCCGAAGGGAGCCAGCATCGCCGTCGTTCATGGGTGAAGCAGAGAACAGAGAGATCTGCGAGGCAGGAAGGGCCGTGACCTGTCCAGTCGCCGTCCATGTCGCCGACGCCGTCTTCGTCCGAATCGCCGCCAGATCCGCTGCTGCCGAAGCTTCTGACCGAGCCTCTGCCGCCGGGAACGCCTCTGTCGACACTAAGAACCATTGTCGGTAAGGGTTTTTAAGTTGGTTGCCGAGAAGCTTTTCATCGCTGGTTGCCGGGGCTGCCACCAAGCCGGTTCAGTGAACGCCGCTGTTTCGTTTTCTTAGTTCGGTAAGTATTTATGTTTCAGAAAACCCCTGCGTTAGTATTCCATTATGTTTGGTTATAAACTATGAGGTTTGGTAACGTAGGTTCGAGTTCTGTATGTTGAATGCCGCTTTTAAGTTGTTGTGAGTGCTGCAAAAGTGATAAAGGGTTGAGTTTGTGGTTGTCGTTGGTTCCGGGTGGAGAGGAAAGAGTTCGGTTGATGCGTTTGGGTTATGGTTTCGACGACTCGAGGTATGGGCTTTTTATACAAACTAATTTATTTTAAATGGGAATTGTTATAAATAGATATGCTGTGCGAAATGTATTTCTAGTGATTGTGTGAGTCTTATGAATTGTCTGATTTTGTCTTGAATGAATATGGTTGCCTGTTTGATTGAAACAATATCTGATTTTGATAAATTGGAGATTTTTGGATTGGTTGATTTGAAATGGTTTTTGATAATTTGAAAGTTGAGTTTTTGTTTTATTGGAAACTGATTTGGTCTTGAACCTGTTGGAAAGAGTTGAGGATTGGTTTGGTTAGAACCCGGAAAGGGTGGCAAAGTCCAAGTTTTAGGGGAGATGCTACCGAAATTTCTATAAAATCTGAGATTTTATTTGAAATGGTATTTTAAAAAGGAATGGATTATGCCTTGAACTGTATTACTGATAAATGGATTATGTTTGAACCCTTTTGTTAAGGAAATTATTATATTTTGAATGTAAACTATTTTAAAAAAAGAATCATGTTTTAAAGTTGATTTAAAGATGAAGATAATTAAGTTTTGGAATTTGAGTAAGTAAGCAAATTTGAAGGAGTTTTAATGGAGTTCGATTAACTAATTTCACTTTACAACATTTTAGGAAAAGTTTGAAGTATTTTCTGAAACTTTGACTTAGTAAAACTGAAACAATTCCGAGCCTTTGGAAACAGATTTAAGAATGAAATTGAAATTGGTTTTCAACTTAAATGATTTGGTTTTGGTTTAAGTAAGTTAGTTTTGAAATTGGTTCGGAATATTTGGATACATGACTTGGTTTTGGTTTAAATTCAATTTATTTATTCAAATAAAAAAGTTAATGTTTCGAAAGTTTTCAAGGAATTTAAGAAATGAGTTAAGTTATTCTCCCCTGAAGTCTTGAGACTCCGCTGAGGAATTTTATGACAAAATTTTGATTTAGAAATGAATGATTTTGAGTCTTTCAAAAGAGATTTTGAATTTGGCATGATTTTGTGATTGTTTGGAAGTGTTGGAAAGATGTGGAATGTGGTTCCGTTTTGAAAAGTGATTCTTGGCAAGATGTGAATTGAGTACATTTGTTATTTAAAAGAAAATGGGCCAAGAATGAATTTGAAATAAGTTATTGAGCCTGATTGATTGTGGATATCATCAAGATTGATGAGTTATTACTTGGTAGGCATAAGGGCCGGGTTCGTCCTACTTATGCTAAGATGAGATTGTTGATAAGTCGCTTGCGCCTGGCAAGGACGGTGGTTTAATCCTGCTTGTCGAAGTGCGGCGCCCACGTAAGGACGGTGGTTTAATCCTGCTTATGGTGAAGGCAAGGACAGTGGTTTGATCCCGCTTGTGTGTTCCGGGCAAGGACGATGGTTTAATCCCGCTTGTCTGTAGGACATACGGATAAAGACGGTGGTTGGATCCCGCTTATCCTAGTAGGGTTTGGCAACATAACCAACAATGTGATATCACTGCCAGTAAGACAGACATTCATCATTTGCATTTATGTGACATTGTTTGGGTGTGCATATTGTAATTGGTTTGCCTATATGAATACTTATGTTAACTGTTAACTGCTATATTTGTTGTAATTGCTATTGATTGTGTTTGAACTATAGTATTTGTGATTGTGTTTGATGGGTTGGGTTGTGATGAATTGGTTGATGATTGAGTTGTTTGGGCCAGGGGCCATGTTGGATTGGATGGGCTTGAGGCCGTGGTTGGTATGTTGAGTTCTAGTTTTGTATAAAGTATCCGACCAGTTCAGCATAGACTTAATGAACTTATGCTTGGAACGGGATGATCATTTATACCGCGTATGTAACTGCTTTCATGGTTGTGGTCTAGAAAAGTATGAAAAATCAAACTCTTACAGCATAGACTTAATTGAACCTATGTTTGGGACATGTTGGTCATTCATACTGTCTAGGAAAAACTTTTCAGATTTTGCAAGTTTTAAAATATTTGAGAAATTTACCAAGTCTTCGAAAAGGGATTTTCTGGATTTCGAATGTGTACCCAAGGTTTTTGGAAAGACTCATAAGACGAGCCATGATCATTGTACTCTACGAATAATTTTATATTACATATCTTGTTATAGCAATTTCTGTAAATCCTATAGTGAGAACAAGCGAAGACGACGTTCTCACTCCCCTACAGGTTATTCCTTTTCAGGATATGGACGACGAATCTTCAGTAGAGTTATATTCATTTTTTGTTTATTCGGTATTTTTGTATTATCTTAGCTATTATTTTTCCCTCGCCTTTATCTTTATTAAGTTTGTAAGAGGGATAGGAAATTATGATATGTATGTTTGTAAGCTAGTGTTTTATATATATATATCTTAAGGTATTGTATCTGGTTTGTATGTACATGTATGTTTATGTTTTCAACAAAAAATGTATTTTTTAAGGTTATGCGGTTTTAAGTTTTAAACAGGCTCATATTTTAGTATTAAATATGTTTAGAGTTGTCGTAATGCCCAAGCTATCAGAGTGGCGCAGTCGGAAGTATGACATTCGGATAGTGAGGGTGTTACATTTGTGGTATCAGAGCAGTCTTTTCTGTAGAGCCCGAGGAATGGACTGACTATGCTTCAATTGCATACTCTGAGCTTTGTCATGTAATAGTCTTGTTAGGATAACGAGATTTAGAGCTTTTTGCACATGACAGTCTATTGATTAATGTTGTTAGTCTTGCATTGCATAATTCCTTGTGTTAAGTTTGGCCGGCTTAAAACGAGTGGATTATGTATATGAATGTACTAATGGGTTATTATAGACGAGATACGAGTAATAGGTAACGTGACTCGTGGGTTTTGGGAACGTTAGAAACTATTTCTCGAGATTATCCAGTTATATATCTTGAATTCTACTGGAGTCAACTTGTTCTTTCATAGCCTAACTTGAAGTTCTTGTTTGCAAATTCTTTTGAAAGTAGTTTGATTTTTCTAACCCTATTCCTCTATGCATATGCATTCTTGTTTGATCCTACTTTTATATTCTTGTTTGAAATCCATGTTGCATCTGCCTTTCTTTGTTTAACTTCTTCTTCGTGATTCGTATATTTTTTTTATATGACCTTGACCTCGTCTTCATCCACTGTGCTTTTTAGGTCCTTATTCCGAATCCACTTATAATTTAGGTTTTCTCTTATTTGACCGCATTTACAATCAATTTTCAAATTTTTATAAAGATTGCTTTTGATTCAATATACACTTATTTATAGAAAACTTTGAAAATTCCTTATGCAATTTAAAAACTATTTATTTCTAATACTTCGCATGTTCTTTTACTGGTTTACAGAACTATACTTACTTTACATACAATTTGACTTTTCAAATAATTTTACTACGGTTCCTATACGTAACTTTATTTGATTATGTACTTAGGTATTTTTTTTATTATCCAAAAAGGAAGGGATTTTCGCTTTTATTCTAGTTAGCTTTCGTTTGACAAATTGAGTTTAATTTAGCATGATACATTATTTATGCATTTGTAGTTCTTTTGAAAATATTGGGTTCATACCTTTCCTCTCAAGTATGGACTAATTCTTTAAGCTTTTGTTTCTATGTTGTGATACTTGATTTTGTTTTTAACTATTCTTTTTCTTTTATGAACACCACCATTAGTCTCAGTTTTCCTTCTCTTGTAAATCTCATACTCATCCGAGTCAGCTTGAATTTGTTTCTATCTAGTGCGTTGTTTGTTCTCTTAATTGTCCTTCTTTAGCCAAAGGTTCTTTCTTGAAAATTCACTGTTGATTGAGTTGTCTTTCCTTACGAGTTTTGTATTCTTTTGGACAAATGAAAAGTTTGTTTGATGTCCCATGCTTCGTGGATCTTGTTTGAACTCCCTTGATTTAAGATCCTTTCTTGTTTGGTCTGATTTCTTTTTAAGTACATCTTAATATTCTTGAATATTCTTATGTGATGGCAATTTCAAGTGTATTCTTAGAGTTTTGATGTGAACTTTTGAAACAAGTTTTGGATTCTCTTAAAAAATTTAAATCGATTCTTCCCGCTTAAATTGCATCCATAGCTATTCTTTAAATTGACAAAATTATTTTGAAGTTGGCATGCACTGTTTTAAATAAAATTTTGACACTGACTGATAAGCAAATTTTTACCTCAGAGTTTCCTTTTCTAAATAGAGTTTAACTTGTTCCATATTTGCTATAAATTTTATACACGCTTGTTTGAATATAAACTTTGAGAATTCTTGAACAAACATTTGATTTTCTTACAACCTTGCCACAATTTCAGTATATACCTTTATTTGATTAAGTACCTAAATGTCTTTCAGGATTTTCAAAATTGTTTGGCCTTAACTCAATTGACTTTCATTTTTCAAACCTCACCTATTTTGTCTTTTACTTGGAAACTATTTGGACAAAATGCAATTTAGTTTTTTTTAACCATATTGTAGTTTTGATATATGTTTCTGTCACCCTTTTGTAAAATGCGAGTTACATACCTTTCTTTTAGCACATAAGGTGATCTTCCTTCAGTTTTTCATTCTTTATATTCAAATGTATTATGTGTACTTAATCATAAACTTTAAACCTTGAGAGTGCCATCACTAGCTTTAGTTAACCTTCTTCTATGATTTTATACTTTTTAACTCAGCTTGATTTAGTTCCAAACTACTGCCTTGCTTATCTTTTTTGTGTTCCTATCAGTTATCTCTGGTTTGGGAGTCATCCTTGAGGTTGTTAAACTGAATTTCTTTCCAATACTCTTCATCGATTGTACATCCTTGTTTACTTGTAGATTCAGCAGTTCTTTCAAAACTCTTGCGGAGATTATCCTTGTTGTTTGTCCTTCTTTTTTCAAAGTCTTTTATCCTTCTGAATAAACTCGAGAATTATTTTGATGTCACGTGCGATCTTTAGATATAGTAATGCGATGCTTTAGTTCTCTAGAATGTGGTTTGCGGTTATGGAAAGGGAAGCAGTAAGTGTCCGACATTATGAGATGTTGTGGGAGTTTTGTTTCTCGCGGAAGAGTTTGCAGATGTTAGGCTTGTGACCAGTTATGGAGTTGTGAAGTAATTGATGGAATTAGGAAGTTGATATTTGGAAAGGGGTACGAGATCTGTGAGTGAACGTTATATCTGTTGTTAGATACCAACCTGCTTTGTAGCCTTTTTGCCATGCTAACCACCGCTTTGCTTATCTTGACTTGCACCCTATATTATTTCTTCAAGCTTTTGTAAAGTTTTGAAACCATATAACCTTTTTGCATCGAGCCTATCTTTATCTTCTGCCTTGCGCTATATTTCACCCTTATATTTCAATCTTATGGATGTCAGGTATTTGAACTTATGTATATATATATATATGTGTGTGTGTGTGTGTGTGTGTGTGTGTGTGTGTGTGTGTGTTAAGATTTCTTACTTTTCTAAAAAATATTTAAAAAGTAGATCACTAAGGCTATGTATTATCTTATGCATTATTTTAATTTTCGAGGACGAAAATTTTTATAAGGTGGGTGGAATGTAGGATCCAAGACTTTTGAAAAGTCCTATTTTGAACTAATCTCAAATCATATATTTATTTACAGTTTTAATTTCAAAAATTCTTTTTATTGAAAATAATTTAAGGCAATTTTGATTAATTGGATTTGAAATAAATTAAGGTTTTTATCCAAACTCTATACTTATGGATTATTTTTCTATTTATGATTTAAAGTTTTAGAAATTCAAAAATAATGAGGTTTGGCTATTTAAATCAGAATTTCATCTAATTTTATGATTATTGAATTAATTTCTATAATTAAGTTATAAAGTTGGTAGTTATGAAATAATAAGAATTTTATATGATTTGATTTTAGATCAATTATATTTATATCATTCAATAATTTAAGTTTTAAGGATAAAGAAAATTAATTATATTACTATGTATTTTCAATTAGAGAAATTGATTGATAATCAATTAGTATTTTTATACCACAAATAATATTTAAAATTAATTTTAGAGATTAAATTAGTTTTTCAAATTAATACTCTATGTTCAAATTTTATTAAAATTACCTTACTCTAATTAAACCCAAAACCCCCAAATGGAAACCCTAATTCTACCTCAACATAACACTCTCTCACACACACTCCCCAACCAAACCCTAGCCCCATCACCCACGGTTAACAGAAGGAAAAGAAAGAAAGAAAGAAAGAAAGAAGAAAAGAAAAGAAAGGGAAGGGGAGAGAAGTAGGGCGCGGGAAGAGGGAGGTGGCGTGGTGGGTGTCAGTGCCACCGTCGCCACCGCTGCTGGCAGAGGAGAGAGGAGGTCCAAGAGGAGAGTGTCGGTGGAGGGAGGAGCTCGTGCCACCATCGCAGACCGCCGCTGCCACCGCGCCACTCATCGCCATCACGAGGAGAACCAAGACCGAGGGAGAGAGAGAGAGAGAGTCGCGCGAGGAGGAGTCTTCATGGTCGCCATTCGTCCTCCCTGCTGCCAGACATCGTCGCCGCCGTTCATGAGAAGAGAGTGAGAGAGAGAGAGACGTGCTGCGTGGGAGCTGCCGCCATGAAGCCCGTTGCCATTGTTGCAGCTGTCCGCGTTGCCACCGTCGCCGAAGGGAGCCAGCATCGCCGTCGTTCATGGGTGAAGCAGAGGACAGAGAGATCTGCGAGACAGGAAGGGCCGTGACCTGTCTAGTTGCTGTCCATGTCGCCGGCACCGTCTTCGTCCGAACCGCCGCCAGATCCACCACTGCCGAAACTTCTGGCCGAGCCTCTACCGCCGAGAACGCCTCTGCCGCCACTAAGAACCATTGCCGGTAAGGGTTTTTAAGTTAGCTTTCGTTCCTTTTGAGTTTCCGGAAGCTTTTCATCGCTGCATGTTTGTTACAGTCGTCGTTGCCAGAGTTCTGGTCGCCGCTGCCGCTCGAGGTGGTTGCCGGGGCTGCCGCCAAGCTGGTTCAGTGAACGCCGCTGTTTTGTTTTCTTAGTTCGGTAAGTATTTATGTTTCAGAAAACCCCTACGTTAGTATTCTATTATGCTTGGTTATAAACTATGAGGTTTGGTAACGTAAGTTTGAGGTATGTATGTTGAATTCCGCTTTTAAGTTGCTGTGAGTGCTGCAAAAGTGATAAAGGGCTAAGTTTGTGGTTGTCGTCGGTTCCGGGCGGAGAGGAAAGAGTTCGGTTGAAGCGTTTGGGTTATAGTTTCGACGAGTCAAGGTAGGGGATTTTTATACAAACTAATTTATTTTAAATGAGAATTGTTATAAATAGATATGCTGTGCGAAATGTATTTCTGGTGATTGTGTAAGTCTTATGAATTGTCTGATTTTGTCTTGAATGAATATGGTTGCCTGTTTGATTGAAACAATGTTTGATTTTGATAAATTGGAGATTTCTGGATTGGTTGATTTGAAATGGTTTTTGATAATCTGAAATTTGAGTTTTTGTTTTATTGGAAACTGATTTGGTCTTGAACCTGTAGGAAAGAGTTGATGATTGGTTTGGTTGGAATCTGGAAAGGGTGGCAAAGTCCAAGTTTTAGGAGAGATGCTGCCGAAATTTCTATAAAATCCAAGATTTTATTTGAAATGGTATTTTAAAAAAGAATGGATTATGCCTTGAACTGTATTACTGATAAATGGATTATGTTTGAACCCTTTTATTAAGGAAATTATTATATTTTGAATGTAAACTATTTTAGAAAAGAATCGTGTTTTAAAGTCAATTTCAAGATGAAGATAATTAAGTTTTGGAATTTGAGTAAGTAAGCGAATTTGAAGGAGTTTTAATGGAGTTTGATTAACTAATTTCACTTTGCAACATTTTAGGAAAAGTTTGAAGTATTTTTTGAAACTTTGACTTAGTAAAACAGAAACAATTCCGAGCCTTTGGAAACAGATTTAAGAATGAAACTGAAATTGGTTTTCGGCTTAAATGATTTGGTTTTGGTTTAAGTAAGTTGGTTTTGAAATTGGTTCGGAATATTTGGATACATGACTTGGTTTTAGTTTAAATTCAATTTATTTATTCAAATCAAGAAGTTAAGGTTTCGGAGGTTTTCAAGGAATTTAAGAAATGAGTTAGGTTATTCTCCCCTGAAGTCTTGAGACTCCGTTGAGGAATTTTATGATCAAATCCTGATTTTGAAATGAATGATTTTGAGTCTTTCAAAAGAGATTTTGAATTTGGCATGGTTTTGTGATTGTTTGGAAGTGTTGGAAAGATGTGGAATGTGGCTCTGATAAAACCCATTTTTTGGGTTTATCTTGTGCTTAATTGAGTGGATTTTATCCACTAAACTCACACTTATTCATATAATTCGCATGGTTTTACAAATCCTTCCTAATTTTGTACTATGATTGAAAACATGCTTCTTTTGCCTTAAATTTGGTAATTTTAAGCCTCTCTTATTACCATTTGATGCCGTGATATGTTCATTAAGTGTTTTCAGGGGTTATAGGGTAGGAATGGCTTAGAGGATGGAAAGGAAGCATATAAAAGTGGAAGGAACACAAGAAATTGAAGGAATTACTAAGCTGTCAAGCCTGACCTCTTGGTACTAAATCAATCATAACTTGAGCTACAGAAGTCTGAATGAGGCAGTTCCAGTTGCGTTGGAAAGCTAACATCCGGGGCTTCAAAATGATATACAAATTGTCATAGTTTCCATGCAGTTAGGCAACGCACATGCGTGGATGGCGCTTACGCGTGACCTTGCAAAAGTTCAGCGATGCGTACGCGTGGGCGACGCATACGCGTGACAGAGCCACGTGCTACACGTATCAAAAATTGCTGGGGGCGATTTCTGGGCTGTTTTTGGCCTAGTTCCAAGCCTAAAAACACAGATTAGAGGCTACAAAGTGGAGGAATCATGCAGACAACATTCATTCACATAATTTTTAGGTTTTAGATGTAGTTTTCTAAAGAGGGAGGCTCTCTCCTCTCTCTAGGTTTTAGGTTCTTAGTTTTATTCCTTCTCAATTTCTGAATTTTATCTTATTTCTACTTAGTTCTCTTCTACTTTTAATTGTTCTAGCATTCTAGTTTATTTATTTCCCTTGTTGATTACTTTATGTTGTCAATTTAGGTTATGAATTCTCATGTTAGATTTGATTTTTTATTTAATGCAATTTGAGGTATTTCATAATTATTGTTCCTTTCTTCGTTTGTTATTATTGATGTTTGCAATTGGTTGTTTAGATTTAATATTCTTTGTTATTTTTCTATGTTTTTATGTTGTGCCTTCCAAGTATTTGATAAAATGCTTGGGAGGGTTTTAAGTTAGATTTTTATATTCTTAGTTTGAATTGATTAATTAGAGGCTCTTGAATCATCATAAGTCTCTTGTTGGTTGGTGATTAAAACTTGCTAGTTAGCTTGAGCTTCACTAACTCTAGTCTTTGATTAGGACTTATGAATTCAAGTTGATTTTCTCAGTTGACTTACCTTCAATTGTTAGAGGTTAACTAAGTAAGAGCAAAAGGCAATTACCATCGCAAGTGACTATGATAATGAGGATAGGAATTCTAATTATCAATATTTGCTAAGACTTTTTTTAATTATTATTTTATTTCCTTGCTATTTAAATTCCTTATTCAACATTTAAAAACCCAAAAAGATATAGTCTCATAGCCAATAGTAAAAACACTTCCCTGCAATTCCTTGAGAGACGACCCGATGTTTGAATACTTCGGTTAATTTTATTGGGTTTGCTTTAGTGACAAACAAATTAAATTTGATTGAGGTTTAATTGTCGGTTTAGATCTATACTTACAACGCGCTTATTTTTGTGAAATTCTTTACCGACGATTTTTCCAACATCAATTTTTGGCGCCGTTGCCGGAGAATTGCAAACGTGTGCCTTATTATTGGTTATTGTGAATATTGTGAATAAATTTGCTTTTCCATTTCTTAGTTAGTTATTTCTAGTTTTAGGAGTTCAGTTTCATTATTCCTTATTAGTTTTGTTTTTATTTTCTCTTGATACTATGAATTCTCACCCCTTTGGCTATGAGTTTGGTTACAATCATGTTATAGGAAGAGGAGATTACAATGAAAGCTTGCATCAAGGATGGGACAATCAAGAATAGGAAGAACCACAAGGATTTGATCAACCCTCTTGGCAACAACCTCCACCCACTTACAATGAGCAAGAACCATTCCAAGGTGCATATCAATCCAATGGATATGGTGGACCCTCTTGTAGTTACCAACAAGCCCCAGCCCCACCATTTGCCTATGAACCCCCTCCTCAACATAGCTTTGAACCACCATACTCACAAGCCACCTACTACCAAACACCCTCATATGATCCTAACTCATATCCACCATACCAACCACCTTATGAGCCATATGAACCATACATAGAGCCACCCCAATTCCAACACAATTACTCCCAAGAACCACCACCTCCGTATACACCATGTCCATATCCATCAATCCAAGAGCCATATGATCCTAATTATGTTAGCCAAGTGGAACAAGAGTCAAAAGATCGTCTCAAGAAAGCAATGGATCAACTTCAAGCAACCATCCGTCAAAAGTTCGAACCATGTGAGAACCAAGGATTGAAGTGTGTTGTACAACAAGTGGAAAAGATGGAGAGTGTTGAACCACCACACCCTTATTATGATGAACCACCCTCATATCATGAACCCTTCCTCCCAAGTAATGAACCCTCATATCCACCCCAATCTCAAATGAATGACACTCTAAGCGTTCTTCTTCAAGAGTAAATAGAGATGCAAAGGATGACACAAGAGTTCATAGCTACCTTGACCGATGTAGTAGGTAATTTAGCCTCACTACACTTCAACACTCAAAGTACTCCCATGGCTACATGTGGAGAATCAATAGAAGAGCGTAGCATGAAGGAGACACTAGAAACTCCGGTGGACAACGAGAAATGTGACTTTGTATTGGAACAAGTGGAGGAAGCCATAATAGTTGAAGAGGAAGAAGTGGTTGAAGACTTAGGAGATGCCAAACCTCCATGGGAATCACGAGTTGTAGAGTATTCCTCCAAGAAGATTGAAATTGATGTCAAGGAGGCTAGTGCACAACCTCCATGGCATATTCCTTATGAAGAATTGGATGTGATAGATCAAGAAGCAAGTTCCCTTGGTGATGATGATCATTGATGAACGGAAAATTGATGGTTTAGAATTTCATAAATGAATTCTCGTTGCAAGTATAGTTTCTAAACCAACATTAATCCTTTCATACAAAAATTTGTTTATCACTAAAACAAACCCCTAAATTTATAAACCGAAGTATTGAACCTCGGGTCATTCTCCCTAGGAATTGCGATAAAGTGTTCTTGTTATTGGTTAGAGGTGTGTTTTGGGGTTTTGTATAAGAGACATGAAATGTAAATGGCAAGGAAATTAAACTAACAACTAACAAAGCTCTTGACAAGGAATGAGAATTAGAAGTCCTATCCTAGTTATCCTCCTCAATTGTGACCACAATTATCCGTTGCTACTACTTAGTTAACCTCTAACCATTGAGGAAAGTCAAGTGGATGAATCAACTTGATTCCACAAGTCCTAGCCAACTCCCAAGGGAAAGACTAGTTTTAGTGGTATCCAAATCAATTAGCAACTTCTAATTATCAATCAACAAAGGAATTAGATAACTCAAGCATCACTAATTACTCTACCTAGGCCAAGAGGAGTAGAATCTATACTAAAATCCAACCAAGCATTTCATCAAACACTTGGAAGGCACAAAAGAAAAGCAAAGTAAAGTGATAACAACAATGAAATCTAACAACTACTTATTGCAAGGAATTAACAACAACAATCAAAAGAAGCACAATTATTATGAATTACCTCTAATTGAATTGAAAGAGAAGAGAAGAAACAAAAGTAGATCTACAACAAAGTATAAGAACAACATAAAGGAAATTACAACAAAGGAATAGAAGAATGATGATTGCAACAATAAGAATTGAGAAGCAAAGGTAGAAGAAAGCATGAATGAAAACCTAGATCTAAGAACTGAACCTAATCCTAATTCTAATCCTAGAGAGAAGAGAGAGCTTCTCTCACTAAAACTACTCTAAACTAATCCTAATGTGTGTAAAAAATGATACTACCTCCTCATTCCCTTCAATCCTTGGTCCTTTAAATGCATCTTGGCACCAAAGTTGGTTGCAAATTGGGCCCCACAACTCTCAGAAATTGCTGGGCACATTTTCTATTTAAAAATCACGTGCAGCCACCGGCGCGTACGCGTACAGTGCGCATACCGTGCGCGTGCGCGTGGATGATGTTTCTCAAATCTTTGGCTTTTTATGATTTCTCCACTTTGTATACTTTCTGGTGCACGAATTGTGAATCACACTTTTCACAGCGCGTACCACTAACCAGCAAGTGCACTGGGTCGTCCAAGTAATACCTTACGTGAGTAAGGGTCGAATCCCACAGAGATTGTTGGTTTGAAGCAATCTATGGTTATCTTGTAAATCTTAGTCAGGAATTCAATTATATTTATCAGTTGAATTGTGAATAACCAGTAGAGCATAAATTAAAAGTTACTTGTTGTGCAGTAATGGAGAATATGTTGGAGTTTTGGAGATGCTTTGTCCTCTAAATCTCTGCTTTCCTCTGTCTTCTGATTCACGCACGCACGTCCTCCTATGGCAAGCTGTGTGTTGGTGGATCACCGTTGTCAATGGCTACCTTCCATCCTTCCAGTGAAAACTACGCTCACGCGCTCTGTCACAGCACGGCTAATCACCGGTTGGTTCTCGATTCGGTTGGAATAGGATTTACTATCCTTTTGCGTCTGTCACTAACGCCCAGCCTTCAGGAGTTTGAAGCTCGTCACAGTCATTCAATCCTTGAATCCTACTCGGAATGCCACAGACAAGGCTTAGACTTTCCGGATTCTCATGAATGCCGCCATCAGTTCTAGCTTATACCACGGAGATTCTGATTGAAGAATCTAAGAGACACTCATTCAATCGGATATAGAACGGAGGTGGTTGTCAGGCACACGTTCATGGGTTGAGGAAGGTGATGAGTGTCACAGCTCATCACCATCATCACAGTTAAGCGCGAATGAACATCTTAGATAGGAACAAGCGTGTTTGAATGAAAACAGAAATACTTGCATTAATTCATTGAGACACAGCAGAGCTCCTCACCCTCAACAATGGGGTTTAGAGACTCATGCCGTCAAAGAATACAAAGTTTAGATCTGAAATGTCATGAGATACAAAATAAGTCTCTAAAAGTTGTTTAAATACTAAACTAGTAGCCTAGGGTTACAAAATATGAGTGGACTATGATGGATGATGCAGAGATCCACTTCTGGGGCCCACTTGGTGTGCTGGGGCTGAGACTTTAAGCAATCCACGTGCAGAGGCCATTTGTGGAGTTGAACGCCAGTTTTTGTGCCAGTTTGGGCGTTCAACTCCAGTTTTTGATCCTTTTCTGGCGCTGGACGCCAGAATTGGGCAGAGAACTGGCGTTGAACGCCAGTTTACGTCGTCTATCCTTGTGCAAAGTATGGACTATTATATATTGCTGGAAAGCCCTGGATGTCTACTTTCCAACGCAATTGGAAGCATGCCATTTCGAGTTCTGTAGCTCCAGAAAATCCACTTTGAGTGCAGGGAGGTCAGAATCCAACAGCATCAGCAGTCCTTTTTCAGCCTGAATCAGATTTTTGCTCAGCTCCTTCAATTTCAGCCAGAAAAATACCTGAAATTACAGAAAAACACACAACTCATAGTAAAGTCCAGAAATATGAATTTTTCCTAAAAACTACTAGAAATAGACTAAAAACTAACTAAAACATACTCAAAACTATATGAAATTATCCCCAAAAAGCGTATAAAATATCCGCTCATCACAACACCAAACTTAAACTGTTGCTTGTCCTCAAGCAACTAGACAAATAAAATAGAAGACTAATAGGTTGAGAAGCAATAATATCTCAGAGTTTTTGAATGAAGCTTAGATTCTAATTAGATGAGCGGGACTAGTAGCTTTTTGCTTCTGAACAGTTTTGGCGTCTCGCTTTATCCATTGAAGCTCAGAGTGATTGGCATCTATAGGAACTCAGAATTCAGATAGTGTTATTGATTCTCTTAGTTCAGTGTGATGATTCTTGAACACAGCTTCTTTATGAGTCTTGGCCGTGGCCCTAAGCACTTTGTTTTCCAGTATTACTACCGGATACATAAATGCCACAGACACATAATTGGGTGAACCTTTTAGATTGTGACTCAGCTTTGCTAAAGTCCCCAATTAGAGGTGTCCAGAGTTCTTAAGCACACTCTTCTTTTTGCTTTGGACCTTGACTTTAACCGCTCAGTCTCAAGTTTTCACTTGACACCTTCACGCCACAAGCACATGGTTAGGGACAGCTTGGTTTAGCCGCTTAGGTCAGGATTTTATTCCTTTTTGGCCCTCCTATCCACTGATGCTCAAAGCCTTGGGATCCTTTTTATTACCCTTGCCTTTTGGTTTTAAGGGCTTTGGCTTTTTTTGCTTGCTTTCTCTTTTTTTCTTTCTCTTTTTTTTTTTTTTCTGCAAGCTTTGTTCTTTGCTGCTTTTTCTTGCTTCAAGAATCATTTTTATGATTTTTCAGATTCTCAATAACATGTCTCATGTTCATTATTCTTTCAAGAGCCAACATATTTAACAGTCTTAAACAACAAATTCAAAAGACATATGCACTGTTCAAGCATTCATTCAGAAGACAGAAAGCATTGCCACCACATTTAACCAATTAGAATTTCTCTTATTAAAACTCGAAATTTTATTGCTTCTTATTCAAAAGATCTACTACTTTATTCATGTTTGCTGATGATGAGAAAAATAAACTATAGCTTAATTGGAGATAAAATCAAAATAGATACTAATTACTACTATATGACTCCTAAGGTAAAATTTTTATAAGGACACTGTCACAGAGTTACGGCAGAAATTGGAAATTAACAACCTTTATTTTGGAGGTATGGGAGTTCCTCTGATCCTTGGGAGACTTGGTATCACAGAAGACTTTTGGCGCTTCAGTTCCCTTAAGTCACGTCCCTGCTCCTCTTGTTCTTTAAGCATATGGGTCAGCATTTGACTGTGTTCCTTCTGTTGTTTTATTATTTGCTCCATAGCTTCCTGTATCTTGGTGACAGACGTCTCAAGATGTTCCCAATATTCTGCTTGAGGAATCTCTGGGAGGAATTCCTGTGCTCTCTTCTTGATATGATCCTCCTGTGCTTGTTGTCTCTCCATTGATGCTTTGGTGATTGACTTTTCAATTAGGATATATTCAGTTATTCTCATCTTGACTCCAGCGTCCTTGCAGAGCAGAGATATCACACTTGGATAAGCCAACCTGGCCTCTCTTGAATTTTTGTTAGCAATCTTATAGAGCTCTGTTGAAATCAGCTGATGAACCTCCACTTCCTTTCCCATCATGATGCAATGAATCATCACTGCTCTTTTAACTGTGACTTCAGAACGGTTGCTGGTGGGCAACAGAGAACGCCCAATGAAGTCCAGCCATCCTCTGGCAACTGGTTTGAGATCCTCCCTCTTGAGTTGATTTGGGACGCCCTTTGTGTTGGTGGTCCACCTGGCTCCAGGAATACAGATGTCCTCTCCAATTTTATCCAGGCCAATGTCTGCTCTCATCATCCTCCTGTTGAAGGAGTCTGGATCATCCTTTAGCTGAGGTAGCTTTAGTATCTCTCTGATCTTGTCAGGGGTGGTATGAACAATTTTTCCCCTGACCATGGTCCGAAATTCGTAGCAGGCAGTTCCAGATAGTCTTTGCTTGTCAGTCTGCCACATATTAGCATAGAACTCCTGGACCATGTTCCTTCCTACTTTTGTTTCAGGATTAGCTAGGACTTTCCAGTTCCTGATTCGAATTTGCTCCTGGATCTCCGGATATTCATCTTCTTTCAGATCGAATCTAACTTCCAGGATCACTGATCTCAGACCCATTACTTTAAGATAATGGTCTGAATGTTCTTTAGATAAGAACTTCCCTTGATTCCAAAGTGGTTTTGAACTGCTCTCTTTCTTGTCTCTAGGAGTGTATTGTTTCCCTTTGGGAGCCATGATCTTAGTGATTTCGGAAAAACACACCAAACTTAGAGGTTTGCTTGTCCTCAAGCAAAAGAAAAGAAAGGAGAGGGATAGAAGGAGATTGAGTAGCACTTGTTGATGAAGGAGGGGGGGGGCGAACCCAATTTAAAGGGGGGGGAGGGGTGAATTTTCGAAAAATTGGAGGAGATAAGATAAAAAGATTGAGTTGAAAAAGATAAGATAGAAGATATAGTTTAATTTTGAAAAGATAGGATAGATTTTTGAAAAAGATAATTCTGGATTTTGAAAAAGATAGTATGAAAAAGATATTGGAGAAGATATGGATTAGTTGAAAAGATTTTTGAGTGAGAAAGATAGATTTTGAAAAAGATAGATTTTTCAGAAAAGATTTTGAAAAGAGTTGGGTTGAATTTGGAAAGATGGATTTTTAGAAATTAAGGTTTTTAGAAATCAGGGTTCTTGATATGTTCATGTAAACATCATGCATTGATGCATAAAATTTGAGATTAAAATGGAAATACGTGTGGGATTGCTTGGATTTGGCTCCTTCCTGTCTTCCTGGCGTTTGAACGCCCAAACACTGCCTGTTTTGGGCGTTCAGCGCCCAAATGCTGATCTCCTGGGCGTTCAGCGCCCAGTTGCTGCCATTCCTGGCGTTCAACGCCCAATGGGTGGCCATTTCTGGCGTTGAACGCCCAAATGCTGCCATTACTGGCGTTCAGCGCCCAGTGGATGCCCATTTTGGGCGCTGAACGCCCAAAATGCCCCTTTACTGGCGTTTTCTTGCCATTGAGCTCTTTTACTCTGTTTTGTGTGCTGATTCCTTCTGTAACCCTGTAAACTCATACAAATGACTTTGTACCTTAGTGTCAGTGAACTTTATATAAACAAATAAAAATAAAAATAGGGCAAAAATACTTAGAGGATTGTTGCCCCATGGCTGGGTTGCCTCCCAGCAAGCGCTTCTTTATTGTCTTTAGCTGGACTTTGCTGAGCTTTCAATCTAGCTTTAGCCTTGAGCATTCTTGCTCAGTGTTGCCTTCAAGATAATGCTTGATTCTCTGTCCATTGACAATGAACTTCTTATCAGAATCAATATCTTGAAGCTCCACATAACCATATGGTGACACACTTGTAATCACGTATGGTCCCCTCCACCGGGATTTCAGTTTCCCGGGGAATAGCCTGAGTCTAGAGTAAAACAACAGGACCTTCTGTCCTGGTTCAAAGATTCTAGATGACAGCTTTCTGTCATGCCATTTTTTTGATTTTTCTTTATAAAGCTTGGCATTTTCGAAAGATGTGAATCTGAATTCCTCTAGCTCATTTAGCTGGAGCAATCGTTTTTCTCCTGCTAATTTGGCATCTAAGTTTAGGAATCTGGTTGCCCAGTAGGCCTTATGTTCCAGTTCCACGGGCAAGTGGCATGCCTTACCATACACGAGTTGGTATGGAGAGGTCCCTATAGGGGTCTTGAATGCTGTTCTGTAAGCCTACAGAGCATCATCCAAGCTCCTTGCCCAATCCTTTCTACGGGTATTTACTGTCCGTTCCAGGATTCTCTTTAATTCTCTGTTAGAGACTTCAGCCTGCCCATTGGTTTGTGGATGATATGGAGTGGCCACCTTGTGGCGAATTCCATACCGAACCATGGCAGAGTAAAGCTGTTTATTGCAGAAGTGAGTGCCCCCATCACTGATTAACACTCTAGGGACACCAAACCTGCTAAAGATATGTTTCTGGAGGAACTTCAGCACTGTTTTAGTATCATTGGTGGGTGTGGCAATAGCCTCAACCCATTTTAATACATAGTCAACTGCCACCAGAATATAAGTGTTTGAGTATGATGGTGGGAAAGGTCCCATGAAGTCAATTCCCCATACATCAAACAACTCTATTTCCAAGATTCCTTGTTGAGGCATGGCGTAACCATGAGGCAGATTACCAGCTCTTTGGCAACTGTCACAATTACGTACAAACTCTCGGGAATCTTTATAGAGTGTGGGCCAATAGAAGCCACATTGGAGGACCTTGGTGGCTGTTCGCTCACCTCCGAAATGACCTCCATATTGAGATCCATGGCAATGCCATAAGATTCTCTGTGCTTCTTCTCTGGGGACACACCTACGGATAATTCCGTCTGCACATCTCTTAAAGAGATAGGGCTCATCCCACAAGTAGTACTTTGCATCAGTAATTAGTTTCTTTTTTTGTATTCTATTGTACTCCTTAGGTATGAACCTTGCAGCTTTATAGTTTGCAATATCGGCAAACCATGGTGCTTCCTGAATGGCAAATAGATGCTCATCAGGGAATGTCTCAGAGATCTCAAGGAAGGGGAGGGACGTCCCTTCCACTGGCTCTATCCGGGACAGGTGATCAGCTACTTGGTTCTGTGTCCCTTTTCTGTCTCTTATTTCTATATCAAACTCTTGCAGAAGCAATACCCATCTGATGACCCTGGGTTTTGAATCCTGCTTTGTGAGTAGATACTTAAGAGCAGCATGGTCAGTGTACACAATCACCTTTGATCCTACTAAGTAGGATCTGAACTTGTCAATGGCGTAAACCACTGCAAGTAATTCCTTTTCTGTGGTTGTGTAATTTTTCTGGGCATCATTTAAAACGCGACTGGCATAATAAATGACATGCAGAAGCTTGTCATGCCTCTGTCCCAGTACTGCACCAATGGCATGATCACTGGCATCACACATTAACTCAAATGGCAATGTCCAGTCTGGTGCAGAAATGACTGGTGCTGTGACCAGCTTAGCTTTCAGCGTTTCAAACGCCTGTAGGCATGCTGTGTCAAACACAAATGGCGTGTCAGCAGCTAGCAGATTGCTTAGGGGTTTTGCGATTTTTGAAAAATCCTTTATAAACCTCCTATAGAATCCTGCATGCCCCAGAAAGCTTCTGATTGCCTTAACATTGGCAGGTGGTGGTAATTTTTCAATTACCTCTATTTTTGCTTGATCTACCTCTATTCCCTTGTTTGAGATTTTATGTCCAAGAACAATTCCTTCAGTCACCATGAAGTGACACTTTTCCCAGTTTAAAACTAGGTTGGTTTCTTGGCATCTTTTCAGAACAAGTTTCAGGTGATCAAGACAGGAGCTGAATGAGTCTCCTTATACTGAGAAGTCATCCATGAAGACTTCCAGAAATTTTTCCACCATATCAGAGAAAATAGAGAGCATGCATCTCTGGAAGGTTGCAGGTGCATTGCATAGCCCAAAGGGCATCCTTCTATAAGCAAACACTCCGGATGGACATGTGAATGCTGTTTTCTCTTGATCCTGGGGATCTACTGCAATCTGGTTATAGCCTGAGTAGCCATCCAAAAAGCAGTAATAATCATGACCTGCTAGTCTCTCTAGCATCTGGTCTATGAATGGTAAAGGAAAATGATCCTTTCTGGTGGCTGTATTGAGCCTTCTGTAGTCAATACACATGCACCACCCTGTAACTGTTCTTGTAGGAACCAGTTCATTTTTTTCATTATGAATCACTGTCATGCCTCCCTTTTTTGGGACGACTTGAACAGGGCTCACCCAGGGGCTATCAGAAATGGGATAAATAATCCCAGCCTCTAGTAATTTGGTGACCTCTTTCTGCACCACTTCCTTCATGGCTGGATTTAGCCGCCTCTGTGGTTGAACCACTGGTTTGGCATTATCCTCCAATAGGATTTTGTGCATGCATCTAGCTGGGCTTATGCCCTTAAGATCACCTATGGACCACCCAAGAGCTGTCTTGTGTGTCCTTAGCACTTGAATAAGTGCTTCCTCTTCCTGTGAATTTAAGGCAGAGCTTATGATCACTGGAAAAGTGTCACCTTCTCCTAGAAATGCATATTTCAAGGATGGTGGCAGTGGCTTGAGCTCTGGTTTAGGAGGTTTTTCCTCTTTCAGAAGAAAGTTCAGAGGCTCTTTCATGTCCCCTGAATCCTCCAAATCAGGCTGAACATCTTTAAAGATGTTTTTCAACTCTGATTCGAGACTCTCAGCCATGTTGATCTCTTCTACCAAAGAGTCAATAAGGTCAACTTTCATGCAGTCTGTTGATGTGTCTGGATGCTGCATGGCTTTGACAGCGTTCAATTTGAACTCGTCATCGTTGACTCTCAGGGTTATTTCCCCCTGCTGGACGTCAATGAGGGATCGTCCAGTTGCTAGGAAGGGTCTTCCTAGAATGAGAGTAGCACTCTTGTGCTCCTCCATTTCCAGCACAACAAAGTCAGTGGGAAAGGCGAATGGCCCAACTCTGACAATCATGTCCTCAATCATGCCTGATGGGTATTTAGTGGAACCATCAGCAAGTTGGAGACATATCCGGGTTGGTTTAACTTCTTCAGTTAAGCCAAGCTTCCTGATAGTGGATGCAGGTAATAGGTTGATGCTTGCCCCAAGATCGCATAAGGCTGTCTTGGTGCAATCACCTTTCAATATGCATGGTATCAGAAAACTCCCAGGGTCTTTAAGCTTTTCAGGAAAGCTTTTCAGAATGACTGCACTGCATTCTTCAGTGAGGAAAACTCTTTCTGTTTCTCTCCACTCCTTTTTATGACTCAAGATCTCTTTCATGAACTTGGCATAAGAAGGTATTTGCTCAAGTGCCTCTGCAAAAGGAATCTTTATTTCAAGAGTCCTTAGATAATCTGCAAAGCGAGCAAATTGCTTATCCTGCTCCTCTTTCCGGAGTTTTTGAGGATAAGGTATCTTGGCTTTATATTCCTCAACCTTAGTGGTTAAAGAAGCCTTTTTAGAGGGGTTGTTATCAGCACTTGTGTGTGTCTGATCCCTCACTGGCAATTGAATGCCAGAGTCAGAAGCTGGAGTGACGTTAGATGCCAACTCACTGTCTGTTCCTGGCGCCTGAACGCCAGAAATGTGCCCCTGTTGGGCGTTCAGCGCTGGATTCTGCCCCATTTGGGCGTTCAACGCCAGATTCTTGCCCATTTCTGGCGTTGAACGCCAATCCTGCCTTGTTTCTGGCGCTGAACGCCAGTTTTGGGCATGGTCTGGGCGTTCAGCGCCAGCCTTCCACCCATTTTCTGGCGTTTTGGTGCCAGAATTATTTTTCCCTGGGCTCTTACTGTCCTCAGGGGAATCTTTGGTGGGTCGCTCATTTCTTGAATTTTTGATGCCTTGAAGTGGGGTATTTAATGTTTTCCCACTTCTTAATTGAACTGCTTGGCATTCTTCTGCTATTTGCTTTGATAGCTACTGCTTTGTTTGCTTAAACTATTCGTCCATATGTATATTAGCTATCCTTGTCTCCTGTAACCTGTCTTTGAATTCAGCTAGCTGTTTTGTTAGAAAATCTAATTGCTGATTGAATTCAGCAGCTTGTTTTACAGTACTGAATTCAGCAGTTACTGTTTTAACCTCTTCATTCATGGAAGGGTTGCTGCTTAGATACAGATGCTGATTCCTGGCAACTGTATCAATGAGCTCTTGAGCTTCTTCAATTGTCTTTCTCATATGGATAGATCCACCAGCTGAGTAATCTAAAGACATCTGAGCTCCTTCTGCAAGCCCATAGTAGAAGATGTCTAACTGAACCCACTCTGAAAACATTTCAGAGGGGCATTTTCGTAGCATCTCTCTGTATCTCTCCCAGGCATCATAAAGAGATTCATTATCTCCTTGTTTAAAGCCTTGGATGTCCAGCCTTAGCTGTGTCATCCTTTTTGGAGGGAAATATTGATTCAGAAATTTTTCTGTCAGCTGTTTCCATGTTCTTATGCTGGCCTTAGGTTGGTTATTTAACCACCTCTTGGCTTGATCTTTTACAGCAAATGGAAACAGTAATAGTCTGTAGACATCCTGATCTATTTCCTTATCATGTACTGTGTCAGCAATTTGTAAAAATTGTGCCAGAAACTCTGTAGGTTCTTCCTGTGGAAGACCGGAATACTGGCAACTTTGCTGCACCATGATAATGAGCTGAGGATTCAACTCAAAGCTACTAACTCCAATGGAGGGTATACATATGCTACTCCCATATGAAGCAGTAGAGGGGTTAGAATATGACCCCAGAGTCCTCCTGGACTGTTCATTTCCACTTATGTCCATGATGGATCTATGGATATAACTTGGACTGATTTATCTTTTTATTTATTTTATTTTATAAGAAGTAAATACTTAAGTAAAATAAAATAACTAAAAAGAATTTGAATTTTGAAAATTTTTTTTTTCGTAAAAAAAAAAATTAAAAATAATTAGTTAAAAAAAACAGAAATTTTTGAAAAAGAGGGGGGATATTTTCGAAAATTTTGAGAGAGAGAGAGTTAGTTAGGTAGTTTTGAAAAAGTTAAGAAATAAACAAAAAGTTGGTTAGTTAGTTGAAACAAATTTTGAAAAGATAGGAAGTTAGAAAAGATATTTTGAAAAGATATTTTTGAATTTAGTGAGGAGAGAGAAAAACAATAAGATAGTACAAGATTTAAAATTTTTAGATCTAATGCTCCTTGTTTTTGAAAATTTTGGAGGGAAAACACCAAGGAACACCAAACTTAAAAATTTTAAGATCAAGACACAAGAAAACTCAAGAACACTTTGAAGACTCACAAGAACACAAGAACATGAAGGAAGAACACCAAACTTAAAATTTTTAGAAAACCAAACCAAAATTTTCGAAAATCAAAGGGGAATCAACAAGAAAACACCAAACTTAAAGTTTGGCACAGGATTTAATAGAAAAATTATTTTTGAAAAAGAAGGTTTTAAAAAGAGTATAAAAGATTCTAACCCAATCAAATTAATGTTCTAGCCAAATGAGTTATGGGACCTTATTAATAGAAAAATTATTTTTGAAAAAGGTTTTTTTTTAAAAAATATGATAGCCAATTACTATGAACATAAGCACCACGTTCTAATTAACTGAGCTATAAATTTAAAGTGTTTTAACAAGGGATAAATAATAAAAGACTCTAAACCAAAAAAAAAAGAAGATTTTTCCTAATCTAAGCAACAAAATAATCCGTCAGTTGTTCAAACACGAACAATCCCCGGCAACGGCCCCAAAAATTTGGTGCACGAATTGTGAATCACACTTTTCACAGCGCGTACCACTAACCAGCAAGTGCACTGGGTCGTCCAAGTAATACCTTACGTGAGTAAGGGTCGAATCCCACAGAGATTGTTGGTTTGAAGCAATCTATGGTTATCTTGTAAATCTTAGTCAGGAATTCAATTATATTTATCAGTTGAATTGTGAATAACCAGTAGAGCATAAATTAAAAGTTACTTGTTGTGCAGTAATGGAGAATATGTTGGAGTTTTGGAGATGCTTTGTCCTCTGAATCTCTGCTTTCCTCTGTCTTCTGATTCACGCACGCACGTCCTCCTATGGCAAGCTGTGTGTTGGTGGATCACCGTTGTCAATGGCTACCTTCCATCCTTCCAGTGAAAACTACGCTCACGCGCTCTGTCACAGCACGGCTAATCACCGGTTGGTTCTCGATTCGGTTGGAATATGATTTACTATCCTTTTGCGTCTGTCACTAACGCCCAGCCTTCAGGAGTTTGAAGCTCGTCACAGTCATTCAATCCTTGAATCCTACTCGGAATGCCACAGACAAGGCTTAGACTTTCCGGATTCTCATGAATGCCGCCATCAGTTCTAGCTTATACCACGGAGATTCTGATTGAAGAATCTAAGAGACACTCATTCAATCGGATATAGAACGGAGGTGGTTGTCAGGCACACGTTCATGGGTTGAGGAAGGTGATGAGTGTCACAGCTCATCACCATCATCACAGTTAAGCGCGAATGAACATCTTAGATAGGAACAAGCGTGTTTGAATGAAAACAGAAATACTTGCATTAATTCATTGAGACACAGCAGAGCTCCTCACCCTCAACAATGGGGTTTAGAGACTCATGCCGTCAGAGAATACAAAGTTTAGATCTGAAATGTCATGAGATACAAAATAAGTCTCTAAAAGTTGTTTAAATACTAAACTAGTAGCCTAGGGTTACAAAATATGAGTGGACTATGATGGATGATGTAGAGATCCACTTCTGGGGCCCACTTGGTGTGCTGGGGCCCACTTGGTGTGTGCTGGGGCTGAGACTTTAAGCAATCCACGTGCAGAGGCCATTTGTGGAGTTGAACGCCAGTTTTTGTGCCAGTTTGGGCGTTCAACTCCAGTTTTTGATCCTTTTCTGGCGCTGGACGCCAGAATTGGGCAGAGAACTGGCGTTGAACGCCAGTTTACGTTGTCTATCCTTGTGAAAAGTATGGACTATTATATATTTCTGGAAAGCCCTGGATGTCTACTTTCCAACGCACTTGGAAGCATGCCATTTCGAGTTCTGTAGCTCCAGAAAATCCACTTTGAGTGCAGGGAGGTCAGAATCCAACAGCATCAGCAGTCCTTTTTCAGCCTGAATCAGATTTTTGCTCAGCTCCTTCAATTTCAGCCAGAAAAATACCTGAAATTACAGAAAAACACACAACTCATAGTAAAGTCCAGAAATATGAATTTTTCCTAAAAACTACTAGAAATAGACTAAAAACTAACTAAAACATACTCAAAACTATATGAAATTATCCCCAAAAAGCGTATAAAATATCCGCTCATCACTTTCCTCTTCACTTCTTTGATCTATTCCTCGCCTTTTCAACCTGAAATCACTTTACAAACAAATCAAGGCATCTAGTGGAATCAAAGGTGAATCAAATTTAGCTAATTAAGGACCTAGAAAGCATGTTTTCACACTTAAGCACAAATTGGGAAACAATCATGAAACCATGCTATTTCATTGAATAAATGTGGATAAAAGGTGATAAAATCCCCTAAATGAAGCATAAGATAAACCCTACAAATGGGGTTTATCAATCATAAATCAAGTCTTCCTAATGATGAAGCTACATCCGCAATTGAACTCCGTGGGTATGAAGAGCCTTCTCTGAGTGAGTTTAAGAATGATGAGGAAGTGAAAGTCCTTCGAAAAAGGTGGAAGGGAGTTGAACATGCTTTGTCAAGATCGTTGGAAAATTCTCTACCTAGGTTGCCATCTATTCCTTCATTTGAGTGGATAAAACTTATCTCTATTCGCCTTCCTATCCCACTTTAGTATGGTATTCTTGAAACGGACGACCAACTTAGGAAGCTTTGTGGCATTAAGCGTAAGAGAAGAATGTTCAGTGGTTGGAGTTACAAATCAAGGCTCATCAAGGTTGAGACATCAAGAGCTAGTTTCAAGGGTTGGGCTAGTGATAATTTGGTTGGATCTAAGAGAAGAGTTTGGTATTGCATTGAGAATTCGACTTGCTTGCCACCCGGGTGGAATGATGATGATCCACTTAAAGACGGGTGTAGAAACAAGATTTGGGATCCGGGAATACATGAGGATCAACTTTGGGAGCTCAAAGCTTGTGAAGAACTTCCTCAAGGCTTGGTGGACTCACTTGGAAATGTTGGAGCTTATTGGAAGTCCAAGCGTTGGTGGAAGTTTCAAGATGAGTTCAAGCATAAGCCACCATGACAAGGAGCTCATCAAATGTCCAACTTAAGGACTTTAACTAAAAGTGCTAGGTGGGAGACACCCCACCATGGTAAACTCCTCCAATTTTATTTCTTTTATTTATGTTGGTAATTAATTGAATCTTTATTTTTAGTTAGAACTATATAGTTTAAGTTGTGGTTTTACTGGTTTAATAATATTTGGATTTATTTTGGTAGTTTGTTAGTTTATTAAAAAAAAATTTACACTCGACGCCTAAGCGTTGATGACGCGCACATGTCATGTGTCAGTGCGTAATGTTAATGAGATGAACAAAGAGTTGCGATGGAGACGCGCGGGAGGGGTGCTGGGCACACAGCCACCCCACGCGGCGCGTGACCCACGTGTACGCGTCCTCTGCCAATTTTTTAATCCACGCATAAGCGTCAGCGACGCGTACGCGTGGGCATGAAAATCGGAGTTAATAGTGAATTGAACAGAGAGTTAGGCTGCCACTGTGCTGAAATCGCGCGAGTAGTCACGCGTACGTGTGACCGACGCTCACTCATCAGTGTTCATTTTTTACCACCCACGCGTACGTGTGGACGACGCTTACGCGTCGCATGGCCATTTTTGTTTTCACGCGTACGTGTGATGCATGCACGCGCGTCGCGTCCGTCTCTTGTTCTCTTATCATTTCTCCCTCTTTCTTCCTCCTTTCTTACTTTCTTCTTCTTCATTTCTTTACATTGTCCTCCATATTCCCTTTCAATTTCTTTTACTTACTGCATTTGCATACTTTTCTTCCTTGCATTTTAATTTTTTTCATGTTTTTATTTTCTTTTCTAAGTTTATTATTTTTCTATTGGTGTTAAATGTCTTATTCAACTGTTGCATCTTTTCTTGCGTTATTTTGGTACTTCGTGACTTGTTTTAAATTGTTGGGTATTATTATTCATAGGTCAATGCTAAATTTTTCTGAAACTTGTATTCCATTCGCATTGATATGCACTTATACTGTCTTTCATGACACGCTCTCTCTTCCCCATCGTTGCAATTTTTGCACTATTGATATGCCATGTGCTTCTACTATTTTCTCACTTACATGTTGTAGCTACCATATAGTTGAGACCCTCATTATTCGGCATTAATCCACCCATATTTTATTTATTTCCTTATCTTTGTTTCTGGGTTACATTCTTCCTTTTTCTCTTCCCTCAGGATGGCCACCAAGACGGGAAAGGAAAAGCTTCTCAATGGGGCAACAGACAAGTTCCTACGCACATTATTTGGAGAAAAAGCATCAGTTGGAGCAACCCATCCACTTGCACATCTTAGCATGCACCGAGGACGGTGCAATCTTTAAGTGTGGACAGGTCAATACCGACTTCCATGGGTCATTTATTTCCTTCTCAACACCAATGTTTAATTTCCTTTGTTAAATTAGTTGTTGCATTTTCATGTTTGATTGCATGTTTGTTTGATTTTGTGCATTTAGCTACTACTTGGTTGAGGTAATATTTTCTTTTTCAAGAAATTTTTTATAGCATTTCACTAATTTGAATTAAAATTTTTGTTAAACTTGCTTGAAAAATTTTATTTTGGAACATGGTTTAGAGCTCGAACACACAAAACCAGTGAGATTTTGAGCCTATTCGATTGGTTGCATTTTATCAACCAATATTTTAATTTTGGTGTGTGTTGTTACCTCTAAAATTGTGATCTTTGTCTTGCTTAATTCTATATTTTCATTATTTGATGTATGCATGCACTTACATGATTGAGGCCTTGTTTCACTGAGCTTACATACCCATATGGCCTTAACCTTTTCATTATCCTTTGTAAACCATGTTGAGCCTTTTAACCCCATTTATTCTTTACTTTAGCTCATCACTAACTCTAAGTAGAAAATAATAATGTCCTTAATTTGAATCCTTTGTTAGCTTAGACTAGTGAAAGTGTTCATGATTTAAGTGTGGGGAAGTTGGGTTTGCCAATATTTGGTTTGAGAATTTGGTGTTGTATATTCTTGTGAAAATGTGCAAAATAATAGTTAAGCATATATTCTTGCATTCAATATCTTAATCGTATGCATTGAGAAAAACAAAAGAAAAAAAGGAGAAAAAGAAAAGAAAAAGAGAAAATAATAAAAGGGGACAAAATGTTCCAAAGTAAATGGTGATAGCAATGCATATGTACTGTACTCAAAATTAGGATGCATGAATATATGGAAAACATGGTTAATGGATAGTTAGGTTTTGTATTTTGATTACATGGATTGTCCTAAGTTAGGTGGGAAGTTTGGGTTAATTAAGGATTCAGATTTTAGTCTACTTGACAAAATACAATCCTACCTTGACCCTAACCCCATTACAACCCTTAAAAGACCTCTTGATATGTGTATTTGTGCATCAAATTATTTGTTGATTGGTAGAAGAAGAGCAAGCCTTAGAAAGCAAGGTTAGTAGGGAATTGAGAGAATCGAACCTTAAACACTTGAGTGATTAGAGTGTATACACTTCCGGTGAGGGTTCGATGCTCGATTCTTTGTTCCCGGCTTTCACGAGCTTTCTTCTTTCAAGTTTACTTGTACTTTATTTTGTGATTTGAATGAGTGGAATCCAGTTTATGTTTGTCTTGGAGAATTTGTTTACTTTTAACCAAGTAGGTAGAAGTATTTTTACGTTTAGGTGCATTCATACAGATAGGTTGCATTTCATAAATTCCACCATTCTTCTTCACTCTTTTGGTTCTCTTGAGCTTAGCATGAGGACATGCTAATGTTTAAGTGTGGGGAGATTGATAAACCCCATTTTTAGGGTTTATCTTGTGCTTAATTGAGTGAATTTTATCCACTAAACTCACACTTATTCATATAATTCGTATGGTTTTACAAATCCTTCCTAATTTTGTACTATGATTGAAAACATGCTTCTTTGGCCTTAAATTTGCTAATTTTAAGCCTCTATTATTACCATTCGATGCCGTGATATGTTCGTTAAGTGTTTTCAGGGTTTATAAGGTAGGAATGGCTTAGAAGATGGAAAGGAAGCATGCAAAAGTGGAAGGAACACAAGAAATTGAAGCAATTGCTAAGCTGTCAAGTCTGACCTCTTGGTACTAAATCAATCATAACTTGAGCTACGGAGGTCTGAATGAGGCGGTTCTAATTGCGTTAGAAAGCTAACATCCAGGGCTTCAAAATGATATGTAAATTGCCATAGTTGCCATACAGTTAGGCAACGCGCACACCTGAATCACGCGTACACGTGACCTTGCGAAAGTTCAGCGACGCATATGCGTGGGCGACGCGTACGCGTGATAGAGCCACATGCTGCACGTATCAGAAAATGTTGGAGGCAATTTCTGGGCTATTTTTGGCCTAGTTCCAAGCCCGAAAACACATATTAGAGGCTGCAGAGTGGAGGAATCATGCAGACAACATTCATTCACCTATTTTTTAGGTTTTAGATGTAGTTTTCTAGAGAGGGAGGCTCTCTCCTCTCTCTAGGTTTTAGGTTCTTAGTTTTATTCCTTCTCAATTTCTGAATTTTATCTTATTTCTACTTAGTTCTCTTCTACTTTTAATTGTTCTAGCATTCTAGTTTATTTATTTTCCTTGTTGATTACTGATGAGCGGATAATTTATACGCTTTTTGGCATTGTTTTTACATAGTTTTTAGTATATTTTTATTAGTTTTTAAATAAAAATCACATTTCTGGACTTTACTATGAGTTTTTGTATTTTTTTGTGATTTCAGGTATTTTCTAGCTGAAATTGAGGGACCTGAGCAAAAATCAGATTCAGAGGTTGAAGAAGGACTGCAGATGCTGTTGGATTCTGACCTCCCTGCACTCAAAGTGGATTTTCTGGAGCTACAGAACTTCAAATGGTGCGCTCTCAATTGCGTTGGAAAGTAGATATCTAGGGCTTTCCAGCAATATATAATAGTCCATAGTTTGCCCAAGTTTAGACGACGCAAACTGGCGTTCAACGCCAGCTCTCTGCCCTATTCTGGAGTTAAACGCCAGAAACAGGTTGCAAAGCAGAGTTAAACGCCAAAAACAGGTTACAAACTGGCGTTTAACTCCGAGGAAGACCTCTACACGTGAAAGCTTCAATGCTCAGTCCAAGCACACACCAGGTGGGCCTAGGAGTGGATTTCTGCATCAATTACTTATTTTTGTAACCCTAGTAACTAGTTTAGTATAAATAGAACTTTTTACTATTGTATTTATAGGATTCTTCGGATCATCTTTGATTAGTTTTATGCTATCTTAGACCTTTATGGAGGCTGGCCATTCGGCCATGCCTGGACCATTATCACTTATGTATTTTCAACGGTAGAGTTTCTACACACCATAGATTAAGGTGTGGAGCTCTGCTGTTCCTCATGAATTAATGCAAAGTACTATTGTTTTTTTATTCAACTCAAGCCTATTTCTTATCTAAGATATACACTTGTTCTTCAACTTGAGGAAGGTGATGATCCGTGACACTTATCATCATTCTCACCTATGAACGCGTGCCTGACAACCACCTCCATTCTACTTGCAATCGCTTAAGCGCATATCTCTTAGCCTTCTAGTTCATGACGCATGGTTGCCTCACCTGACAACCGAGCCTTCCATTCCATGAGATCAGAGTCTTTGTGGTATAGGCTAGAATTATTGGCGGCCATTCTTGAGATCCGGAAAGTCTAAACCTTGTCTGTGGTATTCCGAGTAGGATCTGGGAAGGGATGGCTGTGACGAGCTTCAAACTCGCGAGTGCTGGGCATAGTGACAGACGCAAAAGGATGACTGAATCCTATTCCAGTATGATCGAGAATTGACAGATGAATAGTCATGCGGTGACAGCGCATTTTGGACCATTTTCACTGAGAGGACGGGATGTAGCCATTGACAACGGTGATGCCCTACATAAGCTTGCCATGGAAGGGAGTAGGAATGATTGGATGAAGACAGCAGGAAAGCAGAGGTTCAGGAGGAACGAAAGCATCTCTATATGCTTATCTGAAATTCTCACTAATGAATTACATAAGTATCTCTATCCTAGTTTATATTTTAATTATGTTTTAATTATCAATCTCTAAAACCAGTTGAATCTGCCTGACTGAGATTTACAAGGTGACCATAGCTTGCTTCAGGCCGACAATCTCTATGGGATCGACCGTTACTCACGTAAGGTTTATTACTTGGACGACCCAGTGCACTTGCTGGTTAGTTGTGCGAAGTTGTGATAAAGTGTGATTCACGTTTGAGAGCACCAAGTCTTTGGCGCCATTGTTGATGATCACAATTTCGTGCACCAATTACTTTATGTTGTTAATTTAGGTTATGAATTCTCATGTTAGATTTGATTTTCCATTTAATACAATTTGAGGTATTTCATAACTATTGTTCCTTTCTTCGTTTGTTATTATTGATGTTTGCAATTGGTTGTTTAGATTTAATATTCATTGTTAGTTTTCTATGTTTTTATGTTGTGCCTTCCAAGTGTTTGATAAAATACTTGGGAGGGTTTTAAGTTAGATTTTTATATTCTTAGCTTGAATTGATTAATTGGAGACTCTTGAATCATCATAAGTCTCTTGTTGGTTGGTGATTGAAACTGACTAGTTGGCTTGAGCTTCACTAACTCTAGTCTTTGATTAGGACTTGTGAATTCAAGTTGATTTTCTCACTTGACTTAACTTCAATTGTTAGAGGTTAACTAAGTGAGAGCAAAAGGCAATTACCATCACAAGTGACTATGATAATGAGGATAGAAATTCTAATTATCAATCCTTGCTAAGATTTTTCTTAATTATTATTTTATTTCCTTGATATTTAAATTTCTTGTTCAACATTTAAAAACCCAAAAAGATATAGTCTCATAGCCAATAGTAAAAATACTTCCCTGCAATTCCTTGAGAGACAACTCCAGGATTGAATACTTCAGTTAATTTTATTGGGTTTGCTTTAGTGACAAACAAATTAAATTTGATTGAGGTTTAATTATCGGTTTAGATCTATACTTATTACGTGCTTATTTTTGTGAAATTCTTTACCGACGTTTTTTCTACCATCAGGCTCCATTTTGAAAAGTGATTCTTGGCAAGATGTGAATTGAGTACATTTGTTATTTAAATGAAAATGGGCCAAGAATGAATTTGAAATAAGTTATTGAGCCTGATTGATTGTGGATATCATCAAGATTGATGAGTTATTACTTGGTAGGCATAAAAGCCGGGTTTGTCCCGCTTATGCTGAGATGAGATTGTTGATAAGTCACTTGCGCCTGGCAAGGGTGGTGGTTTAATCCCGCTTGTCGAGGGGGTGGTGCCCATGTAAGGACGGTGGTTTAATCCCACTTACGGTGGAGGCAAGGACGGTGGTTTGATCCCGCTTGCGTGTTTCGGGCAAGGATGGTGGTTTAATCCCGCTTGTCTATGGGACCTACGAATAAGGACGGTGGTTGGATCCCACTTATCCTAGTCGGGTTTGGCAAGATAACCGACAATGTGATATCACAGCCAGTAGGACAGACATTCATCATTTGCATTTATGTGACATTATTTGGGTGTGCATATTGTAATTGGTTTGCCTATGTGAAAACTTATGTTAACTGTTAACTGCTATATTTGTTGTAATTGCTATTGATTGTGTTTGAACTACAGTATTTGTGATTGTGTTTGATGGGTTAGGTTGTGTTGAATTGGTTGATGATTGAGTTATTTGGGTCGGGGGCCGTGTTGGATTAGATGGGCTTGAGGCCATGGTTGGTATGTTGAGTTCTAGTTTTGTATAAAGTATCTGACCAGTTCAGCATAGACTTAATGAACCTATGCTTGGAATGGGGTGATCATTTATACTGCGTAGGTAACTGCTTTCATGGTTGTAGTCTAGAAAATTATGAAAAATCAAACTCTTACAACATAGACTTAATTGAACCTATGTTTGGGACATGTTAGTCATTCATACTGTCTAGGAAAAATTTTCAGATTTTTCAAGAAAGGAAAAAGGTTTTGTTTTAAAATATTTGAGAAATTTACCAAGTCTTCGAAAAGGGATTTTCTGGATTTCAAATGTGTACCCAAGGTTTTTGGAAAGACTCATAAGACGAGCCATGATCATTATACTCTACGAATAATTTTATATTACGTATCTTGTAGCAATTTCTGTAAATCCTATAGTGAGAACAAGCGAGGACGACATTCTCACTCCCCCTACAGGTTATTCCTTTTCAGGATATGGACGACGAATCTTCAGAAGAGTTATGTTCATTTTCTATTTATTCGGTATTTTTGTATTATATTAGCTATTATCTTTCCCTCGCATTTATCTTTATTAAGTTTGTAAGAGGGATAGGAAATTATGATATGTATGTTTGTAAGCTAGTGTTTTCAACAAAAAAATTATTTTTTTAAGGTTATGCGGTTTTAAGTTTTAAACAGGCTCCTATTTTAGTATTAAATATGTTTAGAGTTGTCGTAAAGCCCAAGCTATCAGAGTGGCGCAGCTAGAAGCGTGACATTCGGATAGTGAGGGTGTTACAGCTAAACCCTGGACTGTCCCCTGTCGCACATCCCCATGAGTCTATGCATAGCTTTTTCTCTTTTCATTCATAATTCATACATTCATATATATAACTTTACTCAATGGGGAGTACCATTGCCGGGAATTTATACGTGCCCAGTCACCCTTACGACGTAGAGTCAACAGAGTATCGAGTCTTGATAAACCCCAATTTTGTGGTTTATTTTATGTTGAATTTAGGGGATTTTATCAACGTATCTCACATTTATTCAATGAAATAGCATGGTTTCATGAAATTCTCCTAATTGTGCTTAGTGGTTAAAAACATTCTTTTTAGGCTTTTAATTAGTTAAATTTAATTCACTTTAATTCCATTCGATGCCTTGATATGTTTTTAGTGATTTCAAGGTTAAAAGGCAAAGAATGGATCAAAGAAGTGAAGAGAAAAGCATGCAAGATGGATAACTCATGGAAAACAAGGAGTTGGAAGATTCAAAGCGACGCGTACGCGTGACCGACGCGTACGCGTGAAGAAAAAACTCGTTAATGTGACGCGTATGCGTGACTGACGCATACACGTGATAAGGAAAGTTGCCATGTGACGCGTACGCGAGATCCCTACGTATGCGTGACAAGCGGCACGTGACCTCATTAAAGGCAATACGCTGGGGGCGATTTCTGAGCCATCCAGGTCCAAATCCAACTCATTTCTGAAGCTATTTGAGGCTGAAATTAAGAAGGAGAAAGGGGGGAGAAATTAGTCATAGCTTAGCATATACTTTAGGTTATATTCTAGAGAGAGAAGCTCTCTCTTCTCTCCGGAATTAGGATAGAATTAGGTTGGATCTCTCCTTCGATTTAGATTTAATTCTTGTTTCATTTACATTTCCTTGCAATTTATTATTCTACATTTTTGTTCTTCTAGTTTAACTTGTCATTTTGGTGCACGAAATCACAATCACGCTTTTGCAATTCCGCACAACTAACCAGCAAGTGCACTGGGTCGTCCAAGTAATACCTTACGTGAGTAAGGGTCAATCCCACGGAGATTGTTGGCTTGAAGCAAGCTATGGTTACTTTGTAATTCATAGTCAGAAAATTAGTAATAAAAATGATTGGGTTTATGAAGAGTAAATAGCATAAATTAAATAATACTTGTTATGTAGTAATGGAGAACATATTGAGGATTTGGAGATGCTCTGTCTTTCGAATCTCTGCTTTCCTACTGTCTTCTTCTTCACGGACGCAAGGCTCTTTCCATGGCAAGCTGTATGTTGGTGGATCACCGTTGTCAATGGCTACCATCCATCCTCTCAGTAAAAATGGTCCAAGTGCGCTGTCACCGCACGGCTAATCATCTGTCGGTTCTCACTCATGTTGGAATAGGATCCATTGGTCCTTTTGCGTCTGTCACTACGCCCAGCACTCATGAGTTTGAAGCTCGTCACAGTCATCCCATCCCAGATCCTACTCGAAATACCACAGAAAAGGTTTAGACTTTTCGGATCTCAAGAATGGCCGCCAATAGTCCTAGCCTATACCACAAAGACTCTGATCATGAACCAAGAGGCTAAGAGATATACACTCAATCTAAGATAGAACGAAAGTGGTTGTCAGGCATGCGTTCATAGGTTAAGAATGGTGATGAGTGTCACGGATCATCACATTCATCAGGGTGAAGTGCGAGTGAATATCTTAGAATAGAGACAAGCGTGATTGAATGGAAAACTGTAGTAATTGCATTAATTCATCGAAACACAGCAGAGATCCTCACCCCCAACCATGGGATTTAGAGACTCATACCGTCAAAAATACAATATGAAATGTGTAAAAATGTCATGAGGTACATAGTAAGTCTCTAAAAGTTGTTTTTATACTAAACTAGTAGCTAGGGTTACAAAAAATAAGTAACTAAGTGCAGATAATGCAGAAATCCACTTCCGGGACCCACTTGGTGTGTGCTTGGGCTGAGTAATGAAGCCTTCACGTGTAGATACTTTTCTTGGAGTTAAACACCAGGTTGCAGCCTATTTCTGGTGATTAACTCCGGTTTGTAACCTATTTCTGGCGTTTAACTTCAGAATAGGGCAGGAAGTTGGCGTTTGAACGCCAGTTTGCGTCGTCAAAACTTGGGCAAAGTATGAACTATTATATATTTCTGGAAAGCCCTGGATTTCTACTTTCCAACGCAATTGAGAGAGCGTCAATTGGGCTTCTGTAGCCCTAGAAAATCCATTTCGAGTGCAGGGAGGTCAGAATCCAACAGCATCTGCAGTCCTTTTTCAGCCTCTGAATCAGATTTTTGCTCAGGTCCCTCAATTTCAGCCAGAAAATACCTGAAATCATAGAAAAACACACAAACTCATAGTAAAGTCCAGAAATGTTATTTTTGCATAAAAACTAATAAAAACATAGTAAAAACTAACTAAATTATACTAAAAACTACTAGAAAACAATGCCAAAAAGCGTATAAATTATCCGCTCATCACAATACTAAACTTAAATTGTTGCTTGTCCCCAAGTAACTAAAAATCAATTAGGATAAAAAGAAGAGAATATACTATAAATTCCAAAGTATCAATGAAACATAGCTCCAACTAGATGAGCAGGACTAGTAGCTTTTTGCCTCTGAACAGTTTTGGCATCTCACTTTATCCTTTGAAGTTCCGAATGATTGGCCTCTATAGGAACTCAGAATTTAGATAGTGTTATTAATTCTCCTAGTTCAGTATGTTGATTCTTGAACACAGCTACTTTATGAGTCTTGGCCGTGGCCCTAAGCATTTTGTTTTCCAGTATTACCACCGGATACATAAATGCCACAGACACATAACTGGATGAACCTTTTTAGATTGTGACTCAGCTTTGCTAGAGTCCCCAATTAAAGGTGTCCAGGGTTCTTAAGCACACTCTTTTTGTTTTGGATCATGACTTTAACCGCTTAGTCTCAAGCTTTTGCCTTGACACCTTCACGCCACAAGCACATGGTTAGGGACAGTTTGGTTTAGCCCCTTAGGCCAGGATTTTATTCCTCTGGGCCCTCCTATCCATTAATGCTCAAAGCCTTGGATCCTTTTTTATTACCCTTGCCTTTTGGTTTAAAGGGTTACTGGCTTTTTGCTCTTGCCTTTTGGTTTAAAGAGCTATTGGCTTTTTCTGCTTGCTTTCCTTTTTCTTTCTCTTTTTTTTTCTTTTTTCTTTTTTTTATTTATTTTTTTCGCAAGCTTTGTCATTCACTACTTTTTCTTGCTTCAAGAATCAATTTTATGATTTTTCAGATTATCAATAACATTTCTCCTTTTCCATCATTCTTTCAAGAGCCAACAGTTTTAACATTCATAAAGAACAAATTCAAAAGACATATGCACTGTTCAAGCATTCATTCAGAAAATAAAAAGTATTGCCACCACATCAAAATAATTAAACTAGTTTCAAGGATGAATTCGAAATCATGTACTTCTTGTTCTTTTGTAATTAAAACATTTTTCATTTAAGAAAGATGATGGATTCATAGGACATTCATAGCTTTAAGACATAGACACTAGATACTAATGATCATGTAATGAAGACACAAACATAAATAAAGCATAGAGAATGAAAACAAAAAAACTAAATAGACAAGGAGATTAAGGAACGGGTCCACCTTAGTGAGGGTGGCGTCTTCTTCCTTTTGAAGAACCAATAGTGCTCTTGAGCTCCTCTATGTCTCTTCCTTGCCTTTGTTGCTCCTCCCTCATAGCTCTTTGATCTTCTCTAATTTCATGGAGGAGGATGGAATGCTCTTAGTGCTCTACCCTTAGTTGTCCCAAGTTGGAACTTAATTCTCCTAGGGAGGTGTTAATCTGCTCCCAATAGTTTTGTGGAGGAAAGTGCATCCCTTGAGGCATTAGTGGTTATGGAAAAACAAAAAAAGCAATGTTTTTTCCACACAAAACTTAAAATGTTTGCTCGTCCTCGAGCAAAAGAAGGAGGAAAGGAGGAGAAGGAGGTGTGTGGTGGGTTCGGCCAAGGGTGGGGAAAGTGTGTATGAAAAGGTGTGGCAGGTGGGGATCCTGTGGGGCCCACAGATCCTGAGGGGTCAAGGACTTATCATCCCTGCTCTATTGAGGCGTGCAAAAATGCCCTTAGTGTGTAATCCTGGCGTTTAACGCCAGACTGCTGCTTGTTTTTGGCGTTAAACGCCAGCTTTTCTCCCTTTTTGGCGTTAAACGCCAACTTGATGCTCTGTTCTGGCGTTAAACACCAGTCTGGTGCTTGTTTCTGGCATTTAACGCCAGCTTGATGCTTCTTTCTGGCGTTAAACGCCAGTCTGATGCTTCTTTCTGGCGTTTAAAAGCCAGTAAGCTCTTCCTCCAGGGTGAGCTATTTTTAATGCTATTTTTCATTCTGTTTTTGATATTTCAGTTGTTTTTGTGACTTCACATGATCATCAACCTAAAGAAAACGTAAAATAGCAATGGAAAATAAATAGATATAATTAAATAACATTAGGTTGCCTCCCAACAAGCGCTTCTTTAATGTCAATAGCTTGACAGCAAGCTCTCATGGAGCCTCACAGATAATCAGAGCATGGTTGGGGCTTCTCAACACCAAACTTAGAGTTTGCATGTGGGGGTTTTGTTTGACTCTGTATTGAGAGAAGCTTTTCATGCTTCCTCTCCATGGTTACAGAAGGATAACCTTGAGTCTTATAGTTTGCAATGTCTGCAAACCACGGAGCTTCCTGAATAGCAAACAATTGCTCATTCGGAAAGGTTTCAGAGATCTCAATAGGAGGGAGTGATGCTCCTGCTACTGGTTCTATCCAGGACAGGTGATCAGCTACTTGATTCTCTGTCCCTTTTCTGTCTCTTATTTCTATATCAAACTCTTGCAGAAGCAACACCCATCTTATGAGCCTGGGCTTTGAATCCTGCTTTGTGAGTAGATATTTAAGAGTAGCATGATTAGTGTACACAATCACTTTTGATCCTACTAAGTATGATCTAAACTTGTCAATGGCATAAACCACTGCAAGCAGCTCTTTTTCTGTGGTTGTGTAATTTTTCTGTGCATCATTTAAAACACGGCTAGCATAATAAATGACATGTAGAAGCTTGTTATGCCTCTGTCCCAATACTGCACCAATGGCATGGTCACTGGCATCACACATTAGTTCGAATGGTAATGTCCAATTTGGTCCATAAATAACTGATGCTGTGACCAGCTTAGCTTTCAGAGTTTCAAACGCTTGCAGATACTCTGTGTCAAACACAAATAGCGTGTCAGCAACTAGCAGATTACTCAGAGGTTTTGCGATTTTTGAAAAATCCTTTATAAACCTCCTATAGAATCCTGTATGCCCCAGAAAGCTTTTGATTGCCTTAACATTGGTGGGTGGTGGTAATTTTTCAATTACCTCTACCTTAGCTTGATCCACCTCTATTCTCTTGTTTGAAATTTTATGCCCAAGGATAATTCCTTCAGTCACCATAAAGTGACATTTTTCCCAAATTAAAACCATGTTAGTCTCTTGGCATCTTTTCAAAACAAGTGCTAGATGGTTAAGACAGGAGCTAAATGAGTCTCCAAATACTGAGAAGTCATCCATGAAGACTTCCAGAAATTTTTCTACCATATCAGAGAAGATAGAGAGCATGCACCTCTGAAAGGTTGCAGGTGCATTGCACAGACCAAAAGGCATTCTTCTGTATGCAAATACTCCAGATGGACATGTGAATGCTGTTCTCTCTTGGTCCTGAGGATCTATTGCAATTTGATTGTAACCTGAATAGCCATCCAAAAAGTAGTAGTATTCATGACCTGCTAGTCTTTCTAGCATCTGGTCTATGAATGGTAAAGGGAAGTGATCCTTCCTGGTGGCTGTATTGAGCTTTCTGTAGTTAATACACATACGCCACCCTGTAACTGTTCTTGTAGGAACCAGTTCATTTTTTTCATTATGAACCACTGTCATACCTCCCTTCTTAGGGACAACATGGACAGGGCTCACCCAGGGGCTATCAGAAATAGGGTAAATAATCCCAGCCTCTAGTAACTTAGTGACCTCTTTCTGCACCACCTCCTTTATAGCGGGATTTAGCCGCCTCTATGGTTGAACCACTGGCTTAGAATCATCCTCCAATAGGATCTTGTGCATGCATCTGGCTGTGCTAAAGCCCTTAAGATCACTTATGGACCACCCAAGAGCTGTTTTGTGTGTCCTTAGCACCTGAATTAGTGCTTTCTCTTCCTGTGGCTCTAAAGTAGAGCTTATGATTACAGGAAAATTGTCTCCTTCTCCCAAAAATGCATATTTCAGGGATGGTGGTAGTGGTTTGAGCTCGGGTTTAGGAGGTTTCTCCTCTTCTTGAGGAGTTTTCAGAGGTTCTTTTATTTCCTCTGGCTCCTCCAGATCAGGCTGAACATCTTTAAAAATGTCCTCTAGCTCTGATTCGAGACTCTCAGTCATATTGACCTCTTCCACCAGGGAGTCAATAATATCAACGCTCAGGTAGTCTTCTAATGTGTCTAGATGCTGCATAGCTTTGACAATATTCAACTTAAACTCATCCTCATTGACTCTCAGGGTTATCTCCCCTTTTTGGACGTCAATGAGGGTTTGTCCAGTTGCTAGGAATGGTCTTCCTAGAATGAGAGTTACACTCTTGTGCTCCTCCATTTCCAGCACTACAAAGTCAGTAAGGAAGGCAAATGGCCCAACCTTGACAATCATGTCCTCAATTATGCCTGATGGGTATTTAATGGAGCCATCAGCAAGTTGAAGACAGATCTGGGTTGGTTTGACCTCTTCAGTCAAGCCAAGCTTTCTGATAGTGGATGCAGGGATTAGGTTGATGCTTGCCCCCAAGATCACATAGAGCTGTCTTGATACAAGCACCCTCTAATGTGCATGGTATCATAAAGCTTCCAGGATCCTTAAGGTTTTCTAGTAAGCTTGTTAGGATGACTGCACTACATTCTTTAGTGAGAAAAACTTTTTCTGTTTCTCTCCAATCCTTCTTATGACTTAAGATCTTCTTCATGAACTTAGCATAAGAGGGTATTTGCTCAAGTGCCTCTGCAAACGGAATCTTTATTTCAAGAGTCCTGAGATAGCCTGCAAAGCGGGCAAATTATTTATCCTGTTCTGCTTGGCGAAGTTTCTGAGGATAAGGTATTTTGGCTTTATATTCTTCAACCTTAGTTGCTGCAGGTTTATTTCCTACAGAGGCAGGTTGAAAAGCCTTCTTGAGGGAGTTAGTATCAGCACTTGCAGGTGTCTAATCCCTCACTGGCATTTGAACGCCAGAACTGGACATGGATTGGGCGTTTAACGCCATATTCCTACCCTTTTCTGGCGTTTGAACGCCAGAACTGGACGT
This sequence comes from Arachis hypogaea, assembly GCF_003086295.3. Classification (NCBI taxonomy): domain Eukaryota; kingdom Viridiplantae; phylum Streptophyta; class Magnoliopsida; order Fabales; family Fabaceae; genus Arachis; species Arachis hypogaea. The sequence continues at coordinate 58,391,190 of NC_092052.1, forward strand.
GGATTTGGAGTCTAATGCCAGTTTTTCACCTGTTTCTGGTGTTTGATCGCCAGACCTATTCCTCTTTGGGCTCTTACTATCCTTAGAGGGATTTTGGGTAGCAGGTTGCTCATCCTCTGTCCGTTGTTCTTTTCTTGGCTTTCTGCTGCTTTGAGTTGAAGTATTTAACATTTTTCCACTTCTTATCTCTCTCTCTCTCTTCTTCACACCTTCTCCAAATACCCTTTACCAATCATCTCAATACCTCTTCCCCAAAATCCCCTCACTTATCAAATCTTACACTCTTCTCCATAATCTCTTCACCAATCCACATCCATCCATCATAAAACCCCCACCTACCTCACCATTCAAATTCAAACCACTTTTCCTTCCAAACCCACCCATACATGGCCGAACCACTAAGCCCCCTCCATCTCCTCTATTTCCTCCTCTTCTAATCTTTTCTTTCTTCTTTTGCTCGAGGACGAGCAAACCTTCTAAGTTTGGTGTGGTAAAAGTGTTGCTTTTTGTTTTTCCATAATCATTTATGGCACCAAAGGCCGGAGAAACCTCTAGAAAGAGAAAAGGGAAGGCAAAAGCTTCTACCTCCGAGTCATGGGAGATGGAAAGATTCATCTCAAGGGTGCATCAAGACCACTTCTATGAAGTTGTGGCCAAGAAGAAGGTGAACCCCGAGGTCCCCTTCAAGCTCAAAAAGGGTGAATATCCGGAGATCCGACATGAGATTCGAAGAAGAGGTTGGGAAATTCTCACCAACCCCATTCAACAAGTCAGGATCTTAATGGTTCAAGAGTTCTATGCCAATACATGGATCACCAAGAACCATGATCAAAGTGTAAACCCGGACCCAAAGAATTGGCTTACAATGGTCCGGGAGAAATGCTTAGATTTTAGTCCGGAAAATGTAAGGTTGGCATTCAACTAGAAGGGTCAACTTTGATCAAATGTTGGACCAAGTCCTCATAGACATTTGTGAAGAGGGCGCTCAATGGAAGAGAGATTTAAGAGGGAAGCGGGTTCAACTAAGAAGGCATGACCTCAAGCCCGTGGCTAGGGGATGGTTGGAGTTCATCCAACGCTCAATCATTACTACTAGCAACCGGTCTGAAGTTACTATAGACCGGGCTATCATAATCCTTAGCATCATGATTGGAGAGGAAGTAGAAGTTCATGAGGTTAGCCTTCCCTCATCTCATTTGTCACCTCTGTAATTCAGCTAGAATTGACATAGAGGAAGACATCATCATTGATGAGGACAAGCCCATCACTAAGAAAAGGACGGAGCAAACAAGAAAGCCCACTCATGGACAAGAGCATGAGGAAATTCTTCATCATGAAATCCTTGAGATGCCTCAAGGGATGCATTTTCCTCCACAAAACTATTGGGAGCAAATCAACACCTCCCTAGGAGAATTAAGTTCCAATATAGGACAACTAAGGGTAGAGCACCAAGGGTAGAGCACCAAGAGCATTCTATCCTCCTCCATGAAATTAAAGAAGACCAAAGAGTCATGAGAGAGGAGCAACAAAGGCAAGGAAGAGACATTGAGGAGCTCAAGCACTCCATAAGATCTTCAAGAGGAAGAACAAGCCGCCATCACTAAGGTGGACCCGTTCTTTAATTTCCTTGTTCTTTATTTTTCTGTTTTTCGTTTCCTATGCGTTATGTTCTATCTATGTTTGTGTCTTTACTACATGATCATTAGTGTCTTAATGTCTATGCCTTGAAGCTATGAATGTCCTATGAATCCATCACCTTTCTTAAATGAAAAATATTTTTAATTGAAAAAGAAAAAGAAGTGCATGAATTTTGAATTTTAAAATAGTTTAATTATTTTGATGTGGTGGCAATACTTTTTATTTTCTGAATGAATGCTTGAACAGTGCATATTTTTGAATTTGTTGTTTATGAATGTTAAAATTGTTGGCTCTTGAAAGAATGATGGAAAAGGAGAAATGTTATTGATAATCTGAAAAATCATAAAAAATGATTCTTGAAGCAAGAAAAAGCAGTGAAAAAGAAGAAGCTTGCGAAAAAAAAGAGAGAAAAAAATGGCGAAAAGAAGAAGAAAGAAAAAGAAAAGCAAGCAGAAAAAGCCAGTAACCCTTTAAACCAAAAGGCAAGGGTAAAATAAAAAGGATCAAAGGCTTTGAGCATCAGTGGATAGGAGGGCCCACAGGAATAAAATCCTGGCCTAAGCGGCTAAACCAAGCTGTCCCTAACCATGTGCTTGTGGCGTGAAGGTGTCAAGCGAAAAGCTTGAGACTGAGCGGTTAAAGTCGTGGTCCAAAGCAAAAAGAGTGTGCTTAAGAGCTCTGGACACCTCTAATTGGGGACTCTAGCAAAGCTAAGTCACAATCTGAAAAGGTTCACCTAGTTATATGTCTGTGGCATTTATGTATCCGGTGGTAATACTGGAAAACAAAGTGCTTAGGGCCACGGCCAAGACTCATAAAGTAGCTGTGTTCAAGAATCAACATACTAAACTAGGAGAATCAAAAATACTATTTAAATTCTGAGTTCCTATAGATGCCAATCATTCTAAACTTCAAAGGATAGAGTGAGATGTCAAAACTGTTCAGAAGCAAAAAGCTAATAGCCCCGCTCATCTAATTAAGACTGATCTTCATAGATGTTTTTGGAATTCATTGTATATTCTCTTCTTTTTATCCTATTTGATTTTTAGTTGCTTGGGGACAAGCAACAATTTAAGTTTGGTGTTGTGATGAGCGGATAATTTATACGCTTTTTGGCATTGTTTTTAGGTAGTTTTTAGTATGTTTTAGTTAGTTTTTATTATATTTTTATTAGTTTTTAAATAAAAATCACATTTCTGGACTTTACTATGAGTTTGTGTGTTTTTCTGTGATTTCAGGTATTTTCTGGCTGAAATTGAGGGACCTGAGCAAAAATCTGATTCAGAGGTTGAAAAAGAACTGCAGATGCTGTTGGATTCTGACCTTCCTGCACTCGAAGTGAATTTTCTGGAGTTACAGAAGCCCAATTGGCGCGCTCTTAATTGCGTTGGAAAGTAGACATCCTGAGCTTTCCAGCAATATATAATAGTCCATACTTTGCCCGAGATTTGATGGCCCAAACCGGCGTTCCAAGTCAGCATAAAAATTCTGGCGTCAAAATACCAGAACTAGCATAAAAGCTGGAGTTAAACGCCCAAACTGGCACAAAAGCTGGCGTTTAACTCCAAGAAAAGTCTCTACATGTGAAAGCTTCAATGCTCAGCCCAAGGACACACCAAGTGGGCTCGGAAGAAGATTTCTGCATTAATTACCTATTTCTGTAAACCCTAGGCTACTAGTTTTCTATAAATAGGACCTTTTGCTATTGTATTTTCATACTTTTCAGATACTTTTGATCTTGGAATACTTTTCATCTTTGGGAGGCTGGCCTCACGGCCATGCCTAGACCTTTTGATCTTATGTATTTTCAATGGTGGAGTTTCTACACACCATAAATTAAGGTGTGGAGTTCTGCTGTTCTTCATGAATTAATGCAAAGTACTATTGTTTTTCTATTCAATTCAAGCTTATTCTTATTCTAAGATATTCACTCACACTTCAACTTGATGAATGTGATGGTCTGTGACACTCATCATCATTTTCACCTATGAACGCGTGCCTGACAACCACTGCCGTTCTATCTGCAATAGCTTGAGTGTGTATCTCTTAGCCTCCTGGTTCACGATGCATGGTTGCCTCGCTTGACAACCGAGCCTTCCATTCCGTGAGATCAGAGTCTTCATGGTATAGGCTAGAATCAATTGGCAGCATTCTTGAGATCTGAAAAGTCTAAACCTTGTCTGTGGTATTCCGAGTAGGATCTGGGAAGGAATGACTGTGACGAGCTTCAAACTCGCGAGTGTTGGGCATAGTGACAGACGCAAAAAGATCAATGGATCCTATTCCAACATGATCGAGAATCGACAGATGATTAGCCGTGCGGTGACAGCACATTTGGACCATTTTCACTGAGAGGACGGGAAGTAGCCATTGACAACGGTGAAACCCAACATAAAGCTTGCCATGGAAAGGAGTATGAATGATTGGATGAAGGCAATAGGAAAGCAGAGGTTCAGGAGGAACAAAGCATCTTCATACGCTAATCTGAAATTCTCACCAATGAATTATATAAGTATCTCTATCCTATTTTATATTTTATTCATCTTTTAATTATCAATTCTCTATAACCATTTGAATCTGCCTGACTGAGATTTACAAGATGACCATAGCTTGCTTCAAACCGACAATCTCCGTTGGATCGACCCTTACTCACGTAAGGTTTATTACTTGGACGACCCAGTACACTTGCTGGTTAGTTGTGCAGAATTGTGAAAAAGAGTTGAGGTTACAATTGTGCGTACCAAGTTGTTGGCGCCATTAATGATCACAATTTCGTACACCAATAGTATATATAGTTATTTTAGTTGATTAGTTGTGATTGAAAAATGCGCATAATTGAGCTTACTTTATTCCGTTGCATATGAGAAATTGATTTTGTTGAAAATAGGAAATAAACTAAGGATTTTTAACTTTTCACAATCACACCATATCATTTAGGCTATATATAATAAATGTTAGTCAATTTGATGAAATTTTCAAGAAATTTTTTTTCTTAAAAGGGGCATTAGAATTCAAATTGATTGAGTTAAAACTTTTTGAAACTTGCATGATGTATATATATATATATATATATATATATATATATATATATATATATATATATATATATATATATATATATATATATATATATAGTTTGAAATATGGTTTTTGAGCTAAGAACACACAACCTGTGAGTTTTTTAGCCTAATTATATGGTTACATCATTTAACCATGATTTTGATTCTTGTGTATTTTCTTTTCTATGATTGCAATCTTTGGTTTGTTCCATTCTATATGTCCATTATTTAGTGTATATTCATGCATTTATGTGATTGAAGCCATTATTTGATTATAGCTCACTTGACCCAAATAACCTATTATTTCATTTACCTTTGTTTGCCACGTTGAGCCTTTTTAATCCCTTTTTGTTCCTTATATTACCACATCACTAGCCTTAAGCGAAAAAATAATTAATTGTCCTATTTGAATCCTTGGTTAGCTTAAGATAGTGAGTGTGTGTTAATTGAGTGTGGAAAATGTGGAAACTTTGGTTGTTGAGAATGTGTTTTATTTTTATTAAGAAGTATTGAGAATTTGGATGTATACTCATGTGAAAGTATAGAAACCATATGCATTGATGTTCTTTGTATATATTATGCTTTCATACATATAAAAAAAGAAAAGAAAAAAAAGGAAAAGAAAAAAAAAGAAATAAATAAATAGGGGACAAAATTATCCCAATGTAAAGTTCAATAAAAAGATCAATGCATATGTGATGAATTGGAATCGATACATGAGTGTGTGTATATATGTAAAAGTGAGATTTTGGGTGGCTAAGCTTGATTTTAAAATTGTATAGAGTGTGTGTATGTGTTAGGTGAGAACTTAGGTTAGTCAAATATTCAAATGATAGCTCACTTGGCTATACATATATCCTCACCCTTACCTTGGCCCCATTACAATCTTGAAAAGCCCTCATGATATTTGCATATGTACACTAAATATTTGTTGATTGGTTAGATGAAGAAAAAACTCTAGAAAGTATGATTAAAGGAGAATTGAGTGAATTAACCCTAAACACTTGAGCGATTAGAGTGCATATACACATCCCGTGAGAGTTTAATTGCTCAATTCCATATCTCCATCTTTGATCATTGCTTATCTTGCAAGTTTGTGAACTCTTTTGAATAACTCAATTCAATTGTAAATTTGGTTTTGGTATGATTATTTTAGCCCTTGATTGTGCATACATGATTTCTTGGAGATTTGACTCACTTTGACCACATATATATATATATATATTAGAATAGCTAGATGCATGTAGGTAGCTTGCATTTAGATAGTTGCTTTGAATAAATGTTATCAGCCTTTTCTTGTCTTTCTTGGTTTAGCATGAGGACATGCTTAGTTTAAGTGTGGGGAGATTTGATAAACCCCAATTTTGTGGTTTATTTTATGTTGAATTTAGGGGATTTTATCAACTTATCCCATATTTATTCAATGAAATAGCATAGTTTCATGAAATTCTCCTAATTGTGCTTAATGGTTAAAAACATACTTTTTAGGTCTTTAATTAGTTAAATTTAATTCGCTTTAACTCCATTCAATGCCTTGATTTGTTTGTTAGTGATTTCAGGTTTAAAAGGCAAGGAATGGATCAAAGATGTGAAGAGAAAAGCATGCAAGATGGAGAATTAATGGAAAACAAGGAGTTGGAAGATTCAAAGAGACGCGTACGCGTGACTGACATGTACACGTGATAAGGAAAGTTGCCATGTGACGCGTACGCGTGATCCATGCGTACGCGTGACAAGCGGCACTTGACCTCATTAAAGGCAATACGCTGGGCGCAATTTCTGAGCCATCCAGGCCCAAATCCAACTCATTTTTGAAGCTATTTGAGGCTGAAATTAAGAAGGAGAAAGGGGGAGCAATTAGTCATATCTTAGTATATACTTTAGGTTATATTCTAGAGAGAGAAGCTCTCTCTTCTCTCTGGAATTAGGGTAGAATTAGGTTGGATCTCTCCTTCGATTTAGATTTAATTCTTGTTTCATTTACATTTCCTTGCAATTTATTGTTCTACATTTTTGTTCTTCTACTTTAACTTGTCATTTCCTTTATTTTGTTGTCTTTATGTTTATGACACTTTGTTGCTTTTGATTTTCATTTAATGCAATTTGAGGTATTTCATGTTATTATTGCTTTCTTCAGTTGTTATTGTTAATTTCTTGCAATTGGTAGTTGTTAGATTTTATTATTGTTGCAATTTTACCATGCTTTCCTTTTGTGCCTTCCAGGTGTTTGATAAAATGCTTGGTTGGATTTTAAACTAGATTTTTGTGTTCTTAGCTTGGATTGAGTAATTTGGAGACTCTTAAATTGACAAAGTCTCTTGTTGATTGGTGATTGAAAGTTGCTAGTTAGCTTGAGCTTCACTAAATCTAGTCTTTGATTAAGATCTGTGAACTTCAGTTGATTTTGCTCACTTGACTTTCTTTCAATTGTTAGAGGTTAACTAAATGAGAGCAAAAGGCAATTACCATCACAACTGATGATGATAATGAGGATAGGAATTCCAATTCTCAACCCTTGCTAGGACTTTTCTTAGTTGTTAGTTTATTTTCTTGTTATTTATATTTCTTGTCCCTTATTTCAAAACCCTAAAAATATTACCTCATAATCAATAATAAGTACACTTCCCTGCAATTCCTTTGAGAGATGACCCTACCTTCTCATACCTAAATCATCACTTCTCAAACTTTCTTCATCCCTAAGTCACCACATATTCCTAGCTTCAACTCATTACTAGGCTTGCTAACAAAATCTAGGACCAAAAGAATGAAAATAGAGGTTTAGAGGATCCAAAATTAAGCTTTAAAACACAAAAACTCATTTGCTAAAAACAGGGGTCACGCGTACGCATGGGCGTATGAAAATCCTTGCTCGCGTACACAAGCACCTTCCTCGCATACACAACCCCCTAAAAATTAGTGTTTGCATACGCAAACACACTGCTCGCATACACAAGCAGGCAAGCCCAAAGAGTTTGGTCACGTCACGTGCAGTGGTCGCATACGCAAGCTGTGCAGAATTAGCAAAATGCTGAATGCTGCGGAATTTTCGGTTTTACTCTCTGAACTTCCAACGCGCATAACTTTTTCATTTTAAAACATTTTTTATCTGTTCTTCGAACGGTGTAAACTCCACAGACCCAATTTTCCTATAAGATAGATTTAAAACAATTTGGGAGTTTGGAAGTCGAGTTATGGCTCGTCAAAATTTGGCCTAAAATCCGTTTTTTACAAACAAACTCAAACCTCAATTTTCATCAAAACAAAACTCACTCCTAACCTTCTATACACATATATTCAGCACCCCAACACCAATTACCACATTATTTCCATCACATATTACCATATAGAACCATTCCTCAACTTAAATCAATCATATGCACAATTTACCAATATTGTTAACAAAATGATCAATATACCACCAACCGCTCCTATTTACTCATATCATCATCATCAACTTATCACCTCACAACCTAGCATCATCATAAACAATAATCATGCAACAAGCACTCAATTTCATATCACATTCATCATCAAGGCGCTATGCATTAAACATACTTAATCGTTCCAACCTATCCTATGGTCATCTAGCCTAGTTTTCACAGAACATTATATACTAAATACGTGAAACCTAAACCATACCTTGGCCGGTTTCCTCCCTAAGCTCAAAAACACCAAAATTCAAGCTTTAAGATTCCCAATTAACTCCAATGATTCCAACCACCAAGGGTTTGTTCCAAGAGCTCCAATTCACCAATTCAAACTCCAATTTAACATAATTTCAATCTAATTCATACAATTCACTAAATTAGCACTAGGGTATACAAAATTGGACAAACCACAAGGTTTAGAGTTTCCTTACCTTACCCATTGATAATTGGAATATAATCCAACAATTATCCAATGTTAGATTGCACCTAAACCACCAAAATAATCAAAATCACTCACAACTCAAACCAATTTCGTGGAGAAAGGGGGCACAAAAAACTGGGCGTGAATTGTAGAGATACTTACCACTTTGTTTAGATAGAATTGAAGAGAACCTCGAGACGAACGCATGGCCGCAAACGGCTCGTCAATCGGAACTCTGGATTGAATGTTGGAGTGAATAGTGAACAAAGGATTTGTGTTTCTTGCTCCCTCTCTCACCGTAAATTGAAATGAATAATGGGGAATGAGGCTGAATGTTCAGCTGGTATGTGGGTTGGGGTTATGGGCTTAGGTCCACTTGGGTCCGGTTCGATTGGTTCGATCTGTTTGGTTAAATCTTGGGCTAAATTTTTTAAAATTAGTGTCAAAATTCTTGTTTTAATTAATTCTATCCTATTAAACTATAAAATTCACATTTCTAATTTCTTATATTAAAATTTAATTTATTAACTAATTACTCACCAATTTTTTAAAATTTACAGTATTTATCTACTATTATTAAAATTTAATATTTTATGTTTGACTTTAAGCTTTTAATTTTATTAAAAGAATTTGATGATTTTACAAACTAATTATTAAGTTAATTAACAAATTATCAATTTATATACATTGATTTGGGTAGATTTTTTCCTCCAAATAAAATATATTAGTGTTATTTTCTATTTTAACCATAATATAATATACCGTGTAAATTCAAGTAGGACAAATTAGCATATTTACAATTTCATCGTGTGTGAAATTTTTAATTAAAGTAAAATAATAATATTCTTTGCAACAAAAAAATTAAAATAACCATAAATTTTTTTATCAAAAGTAGGGATTGGATATCAATGGAGTGGGACAGGAGTGGAAATGCCTCCGAATTCTCTATCCGTGAATCCTGACATTTTTCTATTTTCGTTCTTAATCTCTACTGTGGGAAAATGTTTACTTTCTTCTCTGTTTCCTGCGTTTTTTGAAGTTCTTGCAAGGCCCTGATTTTTATTTAATAAAATTTAAAAACAAAATAAAAAAACATTAAAACAACTTACAAATATATTTTATCCAAAATTATAAATTAAGTAAAATTATATATCATATTCAAGTAAATAAAATAACATATCATAAAATTACTAAAATATATACGAGAGGTAAAATTACTAAAATACCTACAATAGCTCTAAAATTTTAAAGACAATTAAGTATATTCACTTAATTCAAAGATTACGGAAAACTGGACGAAAATCTCTACTTAGGTCCTCGTAGTTGTTTCTGGATAATTTCATTTTCCACTTCTGTCCCACAAAAAATAAAATTTCATATTCGAATTTTCATTTTGGCCAATCCTTATGGTGATTCTCATGGTCTGGAAAGCTTTGCTATACCTAATAAAAAAATTTTTTTTTTCAAATTTTGTAAGTGGTAGTTGTTATATAAATTTACAATACAAATGAATAAAAATTAAAGTATATCAGAATAATATAATAATAATGATCAATAAAAACATAAAATTTAAGTAAGATTAGAAGTAACCATCATAGTAAAAGTAAAATAAAAAACAAAAATGTTATGTACACACAAATAATTAATTATCATATATTTGTGTATAAATATATGTTGTTAAATTTATTTTTAATGTGTATTTAAATATTCTAATATGTATATATTCCATATAAATTACTAATTTAATGGCTGATGGTTGAATAAAAAAGTATACAATTGACTTGCTTAATTCATATAATTTAAATTATAAAAAATTTAATAAATAATAATTTAATTAATATTTTATAATTTTAATTGAAAGAGTAAAAGAAATTATTTAAAAGAAAAATCATCATCACAAAACTATCAAATATGTAACAACAAAATATGTAATAAATTAGTTTTATATCGAAAGAAAAAATTGAGATTAATGAATAATAAAAATAATAATTCTAATTTTTTTTAATAACTACATTAAAGTATCATATATAATATAATTAGAAATAATTTGTATTTCTATTAGTATAATATCTTTTATATTAAATTAAATAATAGTTAGAATTTATGTAGAATTAATTATTCAAAATTTGTTAAGTTAGTTAATAAAAAATATCACCAAGAACATACTATTTCAATATAAAATTAATGGTAAAAATAATCATATTTTAAGTATATATAAAATTAATGATTATTAAACTCGGCATAAAATAACATTAATTTTATCTAAATATAAAAATTATAAATAAAATCTAATTATTTGTAACTATTTCATTCAATTTTTACATTAATTCAATTGATTCACATTATCTACATATGCCTTTTTAAAAAGAGAAATAAATAAACCTAATATAATACATAAAAACAGACAGACAAACTAAGAATAACTTAATATAAGAGATTGTTTCATAATATATAATTTAAAAAAATGAAACTCTTTAAATATATAGTATAATGTATAATTTAAAAACAATAAGATAAAAATATCTAAAATTTTATAATAGTATTTAAAATTTTCAATAACAATAATACAAAGAGTTTAAATCTGTCAAAATGAATTCTAAATCTCAATTCAATAGTTATCTTTTTCATATTTTAAATAAAATTAAATTTTAAAATTTAATTTGTATCTTCTCTTTTTTTTCAAATATATATTATTTTTGACAAAAGAATAGGAAAAAATAAATCTATCAAACTAAAAAAATATTCTATCAAATAATTATTGTTATAATAAGATTTATAATTGAAGAAGAAAATAATAAAAATATTAATAATAATAAAGTATAAAAAATAAAGCTCATACTAAAAAAAGATTTTTTATTTAAATAAATTAAATAAATATTTTATTTATTGAAATAAATAATTATAAATATTATTACGAAAATATGTTCCCTAATCTTATTCCGTATACACTGTAAACGAGATATATAGAATTTGAAAAACTAATACTCAAGAAAGTACATAAAACATTTAAAAATTTTGTCAGTTAAAATTATATCTCAATTAAAAATTTAATAAACAAAGTATATCTTAGTTAAAAAATTTGAAATATTATTTGAATTGATTTAGTGTAAATCCTAATAAAAAATCAGTGGGTCAGAGTGAGTGAAAGAAACAATAGTATTAATTATGGGTAGTTAAAAAAAAGGTAACCGTGTTAATAATGGGCAATTAACGGTGTCACTTATGTGCTTTCACTTATTTCAACGGTTGGGAGAAGTAAACGTGTTAATAATGTTAATAGTGAAAAGTTTAAATTTAAATTGGTTTCTAAGAAAATAATGTGCTGATTTTAAATTGAGAGTTTTAAATTACATGATACGTCTAATTAGTTAGTTAAAACCACATATGTTATTTTAAAACAGTCCATCTTCTCTATTATTTAAAACCTCTCATCTTTCCTATTATTTGAAACGTTCCATTTTTAAGAATTTGATTCAATTTAAATTATTAATATTTTTTATTATTTTTAAAAATTATATTTTTATATTTATAAATACACATATCTCGTATACAGTGTAAATGAGATAATTATGAATGTATCTTGTTTATACCGTAAACGAGATATATATATTTTTTTTCAAATTCCATATATCTTGTTTACCGTGTAAAGGAGATACATTCATAATTATCTCGTTTACAATGTAAATGAGATAAGATTTGGGAACATATTTTCGTAATATTTTTATAATTATTTATTTCAGTAAATAAAATATTTATTTAATTTATTTAAATAAAAAATCCTACTAAAGAATGGTAGAAATTAAAATAAATAATGAAGTTTATATTAATAATAATAATAATGCTGAGAAATGACCTTGCTGCCTTAGCCTCCTAGTTTTTGCCTTTGGCCATCGTGTTTTCTTTTTCCTTTTTCTCTCTCTTTGCTTTCTTTTTTTTAGGTTTAATTATTCTGCTTATAATTTGACCAAATTTTTAATTATATCTCTATATTTATTTTTCTTTTTAATTGGTCCCTACACTCTTTTAATTTTGTAATTAGGTCATTTCTAGTGTAAAAAATGTTAGAATTAACTGAATATTTTTTCATAAATTGAAGATATCAATAATTAAGAACCTAATTAGATTTTTGATCACATAATTTTTAGGAAAAATATTCCATTAATTTATCATTTTGGACATAAAAATGACCTAATTATAAAATTAAAACCAGTGTAGAGATCCTATTGAAAATAAAAAAAAAATATAAGAACTTAATTGAAAATTTAGAAAAACTATAAGGACCAACAGAGTAATTAAATCTTTCTCAATTGTTAAGTCATAAAAAAAAAGAATGAAAAATAACCAAAGAAAATGATAATAACATCAATAATAACTATACAAATCAAAATACGTAAGAGAAAAATACACTATTATATGATAAAATTAATATGACTATATTGTATTATTAAATAAATAAAGTTAACATAAAGTAAAATTACATATAAAAAGAAAAAAAACCAATGTTCTGAAATCGGATTGGACCGGCTGGTTCAACCGAGTTAACTAAAAACTGGTAATCTGACCGGTCTGATTGACATCTAAAACTGTTCTGTAAAAAATTGATTAAAAAATCGATTGAATCGGTGGTTAACCGGTGAACCAGCTAAATCGACCGAGTTTTTAAAATGTCCGATTCTTTAATCAACACCAAAACGGCGCCGTTTTGGTCCCAACCCAAAAAAAAAAAAAAAACGCTCATCCCAGAATGAAAACACTCCTCCCCTTCAATCTTCCACAAACGGCTAAAGCCTCAAATTGACCAACCCTAATACTATCAGAGCAAAATCAACAAAGCTTTTCAGCCACCATCAGCCCCCACCACTATCGGCGATGACAACTAGTGATTGCCATCCTCGCTTCTCGAAGGTATTCTCTCCTCCTCGCGTCGTCAAGCCTGAGGGTGCCATCAAGCCCAGACCTATCCTCATCGTCTTCGCTAGAAGGTCGTCAAGGCCGGACCTATCATCGTCGTCGTCGAGCCCGAGGGTGCCGTCATTACCGCCGAACGTTTCTGTTGCTCGATGTCACGAACGTCTACCCAGCCCTATTTTTCTCGCCGTCGCAAACATGCCTGTTCTCCTCACCGTCGTTCTAATGCCTCCAGAAACTTCCTTCCTCCAACAGCAAGTTCACCTACAACTGCGACAACCACACCTTCAACTTCCTCGTCGATAATGGCTTTAGTTGGTTCCTTTCTTTTCTCTCTAGATCTATTTTTCTCTGATTCAATTTTGTGTATATATGTATGCATTTTTGCTCAGATGATTGTTAGGGTGGATTTCTCATTGTGTTTGAGTGACTTGAAATGCTGCATTATCATTTTTCAGCTTACTATCTTGTTGCGGATGAATTTGCTGGAAGGCATCTTCCTATTGCCTTTATGGAGCGAGTGAAGGATGATTTTGTTTCCAAATATGGTGCCTCTGATAAGGCCAGTACTAATGCTGCCACCAACAGCCTTAACAAGGAGTTTGTAATTTCTGTATGTATATTTTTGTAATTTGGTTCTATTTTGTCCCTTTGTTTTATGCTCGTTGAAGGTATGCTATGTTGTAAGTTGTAATTGCAACTGAAGCATGAAGTTGGGTTTTAGACTTTTCTTCTTTGAGGTTGTACCAATTTTTTAGGAGAACTGTTTAAAAGGTTTGAATGTTAAAATAGAAGTTAGTCAATTATTGGTAAATCTCTTTCCTTTTAGGATTTTCAGGGGACATCGGATGATTTGTTTTGTACATCTTGAAAAAATATTGCTACTAAGACTGGTTCATAGCTATTTTTAATTAAAAATTTGGTGTTAATTGAGTGAGTTTTGTTTAATTAAGTAATTATTGATATTATTACTGATTGTTGGTGATCATTAATTGAATGTGGATATAGTATTTTATGCCATGATTTTTTTTAGTTCTAAATTTTGATGTATGAATTTGAATGTAAAATTTTAATGATGAGATGAGATATAGTTTAGTTAGTGGGTGGGTTATGAAATTTTAAATTTTATTATTATATGAATGATTGAATTTAAATTTTAAAAGATTTATATTGTATTTTTAATAATTTTATGGTTTATCTTGTATTGAATTTGGTGGATTTTATCAACTTTTCTTACAATTATTCATTAAAATAGCATGGTTTTGTGGATTTTTCCTAATTGTGCTTAAGAATGAAAACATGCTTTTTAGACCATTAAATTGATAAGTTTAATTCGCCTTCCTCCTATTCGATGCCTTGATATGTTTGTTTGAGTGATTTAAGGTTTTGAAGGCAAGGATGGCTTGAAAGAAATGGAAGAAAATGATGCAAAATGGAGAACTCATGAAGAAATGAAGGAATTGCTAAGCTGTCAATCCTGACCTCTTCGTACTAAATCGATTATAACTTGAGCTATAGAGGTCCAAATGAGGCGGTTCTAGTTGCGTTGGAAAGCTAACATCTGGGGCTTCAAAATGATATGCAATTTGCTATAGTTCTCAGGACGTTTGGTGACGCGTACGCGTCGTTCCATGCGCACGTGTCATAGGATCAGCATGGGCCATTTTAAGCAACTCGTGGCCAGCGATTTCTAGCTCATTTTGGGCCGAATACAACTCATTTCTGATGCTAATGAACTCAAGGATTGAAGGGAGATGAACCAAGTAGTGTTAGTTGGAGTTTTTATAATGTTTTAGATGTAGAGTTCTAGAGAGAGAGATGCTCTCTCCTCTCTCTAGATTTTAGGGTTCTCATCCCCATTTCTTCTTAGATCTAGATTTCAATTTTCCTTCAATTTAGTTTTCCTTTACATTTTTATTGTTCTAGCACTTTAGTTCATTCTACTTCTCTTGTTAATTTTCTTATTTTGTCAATTTAGTTTATGAACTCTTTTGTTGTTATCCATTCGCTTTGAATGCAATTTTATATTTTCGTGTCTTTTGGTGCTCACTTTACTTGCTATTTTTGATTTCTTGCTTTTGATAGTTATAGCTTTTATTATTTCTTGCAATTTACCATGCTTTATGTTTATGCCCACTAGGTGTTTGATGAAATGTTTCTTTTAGTTATGAGCTAGATTTCTCTCCTCTTGGCTTGAGTTGAGTAATTGGAGACTCTTGAATTATCAAATTCTTTTGTTGATTGACAATTGGAAGTTGCTAGTTGACTTGAATGCCACTAAAGCTAGTCTTTCACTATGATTTGACTAGGACTTGTGGACAAGAGCCAATTCTATCCACTTGACTTTCCTTCATAGTTAGAGGTTAACTAAGTGGGAGCAATGGATAATTCTTGTCACAATTGATGATGATAATGAGGATATGACTTCTAGTTCTCATGCCTTGCCAAGAGCTTTCTTAGTTATTAATTTATTTCTTTTGCTATTTACATTTCTTGTTCCTTATTTCAAAAACCCAAAACATTCCTTCATAGCCAATAATAAAGCACTTCGTTGTAATTCCTAGGGAGAACGACCCGGGATTAATACTCTCGGTTATTTTATTGGAGTTGAATTAGTGACAACCATATTAAACTTTGATGTGAGGATTCATTGTTGGTTTAGAACTATACTTGCAACGCAACTATTTTTTGTGAAATTCTTTATCGACATAAAATCCTTCATCAATATTTAACGAAATCGGTTCGACCACTGTTCGACCACGGTTGGACCGGTTTCTCGCAACCTTGAAAAAAAAAGGAAAAAAGAGCTAAAATAGCAAAAGTGATAAAAAATGATTCTTACAATTTTATTCTGTCATCTTTATATATAGAAGATTGGAAAATAATAAACTTCTAATTAAATTAATTTGTATTTATTGTATTAAATTTAAATAAGTAACAAATTATCTTATTTTAATTTAGTCATTAAATTTATATATAATAAAAATCAAATCAATTAATTCATATATATAATTTTAAATTGTGTGATACTTAAATATCTAATTAAATCAATTAGTTGATATAATTAGTTGATAATGAATTATATTTAATGAGTTAAAAGAAATAAATCGAGAAACATTTTAGAAGCATGCCATGTCACCTCCATCATTAAGTGCAGATACCCAATTTTTATATAATAGAATAGATAAAAAAAATCATATTTATTAATTGAGAAAATGACAAATAGGTCCCTGACTTTTTTTTTCTGCGGACATTTTCGTCCCTAAAGATTAGAAAATACATTCATGTCCCTGACCCCTTCAAAACGTGGACAAATTTATCCTTTCGTTGAAGTCACTCCGTTGGACTCAATGGAAAACTTGGACGTGGCAAACGTGGTGCTGACCTAGCTGTTACGGGATGACGCATGGCCTGTAGCTTTTGAAAAGAAGACATATTAGTCCCCACGCACTAAAATGACGCCATTTCAAGTAGGTCTGGAGGGTCCTTGGTAAAACGGCGTCATTTTGGTGTCAGAGGACTAATAAGTCCTCTTTTCAAAAGCTACAGGCCACGTGTCATCCCATAACGGCCAAGTCAGCGCCACGTTTGCCACGTTAGAGTTTTTCGTTGGGTCCAACAGAGGGATAAATTTGTCCACATTTTAGAAGGGTCAGGAATATCAATGTGTTTTTCAATCTTTGGGGACGAAAATGTCTCTGGAAAAAAAAGTTAGGGACCTATTTGTCCTTTCTTCTTATTAATTCATACGATTTTTGGAATTTTTACTGTTTTAAACATTGTTTCACTATTTCACATGCACTCTATTATGCATGCAGAAATTATAAAATAAATTAACATTGTTATTGCGCACACGCTGCTTGCATAATAGCGATGAACATTACAATTGTGTAGCTAATGACCGTGAAATTGTGAAACATGGTACTATAAGTAGCGTTTGGTTGTTATCAGTGAGACAGACATGGACACAGTGACACACATCTGCTATTTGATTCAATGAGATATAATTTTTAGAGAAAAGAACAAATAGGTCCTTAACTTTTTGGTTTGCGGACATTTAAGTCCCTAAGGATTTAAAAATACATTTAAGTCCCTGACTTCTTCAAAATATAGACATATTAATCCCTCATATTCAGTTGGGTCTGTCAGACTCAACGAAAAAGTCAAAACGTAACTCTTGTTCTACTGACCTGATTGATACGGATGCACATGTGAGAGAGTTTTTAAAATTGAACAGATTAAACTCAGGGATTAATATGTCCATATTTTGAAGGGGTCAGGGATTTAAATGTATTTTTAAATCCTCAGGGACTTAAATATCTGCGGACCAGAAAATTAGGGATTAATTTGTCTTTTTCTCTAATTTTTAGATAGACACAGATACACACAAAGACACTAAATTTATGTACCTCCAAATAGTTAAGACACTGAGACATAACTTATGAGATACTAATATTTTACACTTTTACCGTTATTTAATTTTCAAGTTTTCAAAATTTAACCTCTCATTCTCCTAAACATATCTCCCTCCTGTTAGCATCCACTACTAGAAAATTACTTATTACAAACGGATATTTCTGATAGATTTTATCCCATGAAAATACAAACAAATTTTATGCGGGATTTTTTCTCCGAGACAAAAGAAAATGAATTAACATAAATTACAGATGAAAAAAGAGAATATGTCAATAATTCTGTCGAAAAAATTAGTTTTTTTTGTAGAAAATAATTACCAACAGAAAATTCGTCTGTATCTAAACAGGGTTGCTACACATCCAAGTATTTTTTTCATCTAAGTTCTTCCAAGTAGGCGCAACACCAACAAAAACCACTCTCATTAAAAGAGCATGATTATACGCGCATCTTCTTCTTCTTCTCACGCTCATTTACGCATGGAGCTTCTTCTTCTTCTCCTCCTCCTCCTCCTCCTCCTCCTTCTTCTTCTTCTCCTTCTTCTTCTTCTTCTTCTTCTTCTTCTTCTTCTTCTTCTTCTTCTTCTTCTTCTTCTTCTCCTTCTTCTTCTCCTTCTCCTTCTTCTTTTTCTTCTCCCCCCTTTTTTTCTCCTTCTCCTCCTCCTCCTCCTTCTCCTTCTCCTTCTTCTTCTCCTTCTTCTCCTTCTCCTTCTCCTTCTCCTTCTCCTTCTCCTTCTCCTTCTCCTTCTCCTTCTCCTTCTCCTTCTCCTTCTCCTTCTCCTTCTTCTTCTCCTTCTCCTTCTCCTTCTCCTTCTCCTTCTTCTTCTTCTTCTTCTTCTTCTTCTTCTTCTTCTTCTTCTTCTTCTTCTTCTTCTTCTTCTTCTTCTTCTTCTTCTTCTTCTTCTTCTTCTTCTTCTCACGCTCGTTTATGGACGGAGCATCTTCTTCTTCTTCTTCTTCTTCTTCTTCTTCTTCTTCTTTGTGTTCCTCCTCCTCCTTCTTTTTTATGTTCCTTCCTCATTCTTTTGTTGTTGTTGCTGCTATATTTTTTCTTTCTTTTCCTCCTTCTCTCCCTGGTGAAGAAACAGTAGAAGGTGAGGAGGAAGAGTTTTGAATTGTTCAGAATAGAAATGAACCAAATTATATTCAGAATAAACCAAAATTATATATAGAATGAACCAAAATTATATTCAAAATAAAGCTAAAATTAAATTCATAATGTAAACTCATTTCAAAATAAGCCCCAAATATATGAACCTTATTTAAATCTAAAATAAATCAAAATTACTTAATGATTGCGACACACAAACTTAATTTGACAACAAACTCAAACAAAATTGAATCAAGAACAAAAGCATATCCAAATCCATCAAGTGATTTTATAGCATTATGTGTTTCTTCTTCTTTATTTGATTAGATGAACAAAACAAGAAAAGAAGAACATGATGAGAAATTTTGAGAAATTTTTCCTTCTTATTTTTTCTTTTTTATTTGATTTTTTTTCTCTTTTTCTTGGTTTTATTCCTCTTAAGATAGTAAAACAAGAAGAATCATAACAAAATAATTCACTCAAAAATGAACCGAAATTATATTTAGAAATAAACCAAAAATTAAATTCAGAATGCAAACTCATTTCAAAACAAGCACAGACCAAGTGCACCTTATTTAAATCCAGGATGAACCAACATTATTTAATGATTGTGACACATAAAATCAATTTAAAAACAAGCACACAAAGAAAAATTGAATCATGAACAAAAAACAAGAAAAGAAGAAGAAAGAGGAGGAAGAAGAAGAGGAGGAGGAGGAGGAGGAGGTGGTAGTGGTAGTGACGATGGTAACAAAAGTGAAAAATAATAAAAAAGGAAGAGAAGAAGAAGAAGACGTAACTTCATGGGTGAAGAAGGAGAAGAAGACAAAGAAGAAGCGTGTGACTATAAATTACTTTGATAAACTTGGACACTTAGTCAGGCGGGAAGAATCGAATCTCCCCCTCCCCTCCCCCGCCTAAAATATTTGGTCTTCTCTCCCAATTGCTGAATTTAGTGTTGATTTGGTTTATAAATATTCAAAGTTAGAGGAGGAGTGGGTCCAATATGGTTTTAATAGTTTTAGCGTTGATGATATGAAGTTTGTCCCTGAAATCCAACTATTGTCTTTTACTTGCTCATGACATATCTTGCCACCACCGACCATTTCCTACACGAGTCTAAGTTTCAAGCCATTATCATGACAAATACATGGATGATCATGACTACATTAATAATCTAAACCCTAACCACGACCACGACAATTGGCACCCAAGTCACCAAAAGTACCATAACCCGGTGGATGTGTCTCCTCCCTAGGTCGCTGTGGTAGGGCCTGCTACTGTGCTGGGGCATCTTATGGTGGAGGTGGATCTGATGCCTGTCCTGGGTCCTCCTTACTCTATGATGAGAACCTAAATAGGTTTGCATCTATAGATGATTGATGAACCGAAATTGATATGCTCAGATATTGGCAAGTGCACCAAATTGCATCAAGTAAGACAAGGTGCACAGATATCATTCCTATGAGGATTAACAGAATGAATCAACTAAAGTCTAATTGAATCTCTAATTAGATAAATCAAACATTGGTAAAAGGATTATGGATCTTAAAGTAGAAGCAAGAACAGTGAATAAGGTTGTTGATTGTGAATGAGAGAAGGCTTAGAAACTTTGGAGAACTAATTAGGGAATGGGATGTTAAAGATTTCAGAGATGTTTAATTCTTAGAAAAAGTAATGCTTGTGTTTTCCTACCTTGACTCATGCAAAAATCTTTTCACAGCAAATCATTTATAATCAAATTCTAATTTCTTGGCAACTTAATTTCTCTTAACTTATTTAATCGCCAACTCCTTGGTTAACTAATTAAGAGAAGAGGTTAAGAACGATTTTGATTTAAAGCCACATATTATTCAGCTGAATTAAATGTCACTTATTCAAAAACTAGTTCTAGACAATTAAAGATTACAAGATGAGTTTCAATCTAATTCTGAAATTAAATTTCTAAAGTAATAACAGGATCCAAGATAGAATTAGAATATTTTTCAATACATCTAACCATTAAAGATGAAGAACGAGACTCAATCTTGAAAAATTAGAAAAGCATGAATCCAAATAAAGAAAACACTTGCATTATTAATCCATAAAATCAAATAGAGCTCCTAACCTTTAACAAGAGAGGTTTAGTTACTCATGACAAAAAAGAAAATAACTAACCTAATGAAAGAGATGCTAGATGATGATCAGGATCCGAGGATCCTAGATCTTGGATGATCCTTCTGTGAACCATCGTTCACTTATTTATATCCTAAGTCCTAACTAGAATTCAAATTCAAAAAGTAAATCTAATCTTATCTTTAGGAGGATAAGATAACTAATAACAACAATTCAAATCTAATCTAAAACTAAATCTTAAAACCAAATCCTATCTTTTTTAGAAAAAGTTAATGATAATTAGTCATTCAAATCTTGAATCTTCAGTTGATTTTAGAGCTTCCAAGAGGAAGACATTGGACTTGGCATTGGACTTAAATGCTTGTCGCCTAACTTGAATGCACTTTTGGACCACTGGAAGTGAAAATTTACTTGAAGCCGGGCTCCAGAACTTGGTGTTGGGCGCTAGGGTCACTTTGGACTCGGTATTGGTGAAAAAATGCGTGGGCACTGGGCTTGAGTCTTCCAAACTGGGAGCCACCGTCAAGACACCATTGAAGGCACTGGACTTAAAGTTTGGGCATTGGGCTTAAAGTTTGGATGCCCAGGAGTGAAGTTGGGTGGCCAAGAGGTGAATTCTAGGCATTCTGGCGCCCGTTTTTCTAGTAGTTCAATTGAGGACTTCCTTGTTTGCTTCTCTTTTCCTAATTTCTTCAAAGAATAATCCTAAATACACAATAGTTCTAAAACAACTCCAAATATTTGATTAACTATGAAAACTTCATAAAAAACATAAGAACTTTGATTCAAACCTAAGAAAACTACTAAAATATATATATATAAAAACTATTAAAGATGCCTAGACATCATCACAATACCAAACTTAAAACTTTTCTTATCCTCAAGCAAAAAGAAAAGTAAACAGAGTTTATCTTAATAAAAAGAATTGAAGAGTTTGTAAATTCAAGTCCAAATGAAAGTGGAGTTTACAATAATCTCCATGATTATATGCAGACTCCTCTTATCTTGATGAGTCTTGCATACATAGGAATTAAGAATATTCAAAAACCCAATTTTGGATTGTATTATGAGAATTCTCTTAGAATTATATAACATACGAAGCAGTTACTTGACAATTTAACCAGGAAAAGATGTTTGAAGTCTTTGACTCTAAGTGTTTTGTCTCAAGGAATCTCTTAGTCAGTTTTTAATCGATAATCTCAGGCCAGTTGGCCCATGTTATTAGGTGACAAAGCACCCCTTGAATCTAATTACCCAAGCCTCTCCTTGACATAATCACCCTACAAGCACATAACTAGGAATTGATTCATCCAAACATAGATGCCCAGAGCCTCTTTGGACTCTAAATGCTTTGTTTCAAGACAACTCTTAATATGGGCTTTTAATTGATAATCTCGAGCCAGTTGGCCCAAGTTATCGGGTGATGAGGCACCCGAGAATTTACTTGTCTAAGTCTCTCTTTAAAATATAAGCATCCCGGGAATATAACTGGGCTCTAGTCATTAATGCTCAGAGCCTTATTTCTTTTGGATTTTTTAATATTTCCATATTCTCTCTCTTTCTCTCTATAACTGCTTCAATAAATTGGACGTTGAATTCTCATAATATGTCTCTAAAACTTTATTTTTGGAGATTCTTTCTCTTTTTTCTCAAGATCCATTCAAATATCTTTGGGTCCATAAAATATAACCATCTTTATAAGAACCAATTTACTGGAGAAACAAGCAGACATAATTTTAAACTAGTAAGACTCACAAAGAAAGAAAACAAAAAACACAAAGAAAACATGAAGCAAAAGAGAAAGATAGGAGAGTAAGATACATGATAACCACCAGAAAGAATAAGGTTACCACTTTCAATCTACATCATTATCCTGGGCTTTCTTCTTGTTGTATTCTTATTGTGTTCTAAAGCCCTTATTTTTTCTCTAACCACTAACACCAAACTTAGAGATTAGTCGAATTTCTAAATTTAAATATTTTAAGTGCTATGAGGATGCATGTATTTTCTTGGAGAAGAAAGAAGAAAAATAATGTAAGATGACAAACAAAATAGTGGTGGGCATGATCATACAAATAAAAATAAGCATGCATGTAATCTTGAATAAGAATTTAGAGACACTTGGAGGCAATAAATCATAAACTTGGACTCCTGGGCACCACTAATAAGTGCTAGCTCTCCCTCCCTCCCCCCCTCTCTCTCTCTCTCTCTCTTTTGTTTTAATTAATTAAAAGAAAAGACTTTAATGGAAAAGAGAAGAAAAAGATACTCACTGATTAGATTACCTTCCACAACTTTGTTATCTCTTTGTAAACAACTTCCTTCATTGTTAGATTAAGCTTTCTTTGTGCTTGTACCACAAATTTAGAATCTATCTTCTTTATATAATGAAGCATTTATAATCACCGGATAGGTTTTTTTATCCTTCGGCTCTTTTTTTCCTTCAAAACTTGAGTGTTGTAGAAGGTTCTCAAGGGCTCTTTTATCAAGAACTTCTTGGATCAACGAGTTAATTAAATATTTCCTCATACATCTCTCTAATTCACTAGGGTATGGACCCCTTACATTGAATGCCTTGCATTCATTTCTAGGATTTGGTATTTTATCACTTGGAAAGGAATTTGTTGGCTTCTCTGCCAATTGCTTAGCAATCCGTTCTATTTGCACCTCTAAATTTTTTAGGGAGATTTCTTAGTTTTTGAATTTTGTTCTTATCTCTTTCATGAAGTTTTGAATTTGTTGAACAAACTCAGCAGTGGATTGAGATAGTCTCTCCACAGCAAGCTCAAGAGGTGATGGTTCCGAAAGATTCTAGAATTGCACTGAATTTACTTATTGTTGCTATGGAGCATTGAAGTATCCTTGTCCTCGATTCTCCCAACCAAAATTAGGGTGATTCCTCCATTCAGGGGATATGGATCATTCTTTGGCCTTGAGAAATGCCCTATGAAATTTAATTGCTCGATGAACGCTTGGAAGAATAGCTCACATCCTTCATTCATGTGTAGCCTCTACACAAGTCACACATAATAATATACATTTGTTTCACTTATTTTTTGAGTAAGGAGATTTGTCAAAATATATGTATATTCAGTGCTAGGATTGTATCTCTGGTGTCCAACTCCATCACTCCCTTACATACACAAAAATAAAAAAGAAATTGAACGTACCGTGTGGAATGAGAAAAAAGGATAAAGAAGGAAAAAAAGAATTAAACAGAATAATAAAAAGGAAATAAAACAAAATAAAATAAGATCTAATTTAGTTATTCAACAGGATGTATGTTGTCAATCTCAATTAATTCCCGACAATGGCATAAAAAACTTGATGAGCCAAAATTGATATGCTCGGATATTGGCAAGGTGCACCAAATCGCATCAAGTAATACCACGATGAGTGAATATCGTTCAACCAGGATTAACGGATTGAATTAAGCAATGTGTAATTGAATCTCTAATTAGATTAATCAAACCTTGGCAAGAGGATTATAGATCTTGAAGGAGAACCAAGAACAGTGAATAACGTTGTTGATTGTGAATGAGAGAAGGCTTAGAAACTTTAGAGAAGTAATGAGGAAATGCAATGTTTAAGATTTTAGAGATGTTTAATTCTTAGCAAAAATAACGCTTGTGTTTTTCTAATTTGACTCATGCAAAAGTATTTTTACAACAAATCATTTATAGTCAAATTCTAATTCTCTGGCAATTTAATTTCTCTTAACATAATTAATCGCCAATTGTAAGATCCAAAACTTTTGAAAAATATTATTATGATTCAATTTTAATTTATTTATTCATTAAAGACTTTAATTTTAGAAATTATTTTTTAAAGCTAATTAAATTACTTTTGATAATAAAATTAGAATTTTTATATAATTTTACAATTATTGGATAATTTTCTAGATTTAAATGATAAAGTTTAGTAGTTGTAAAATAATGAGAATTTTATATGATTTGATTTAAATAATTGAGATTTTGAAAATTTAATACTTTAATTTTTATGAATAAAAAAAATTAATCATATTATCTCTAATTCTTGGATTTAAGTATTTATTTAAAAATAATTTATAAATTGATGAACAAATAGTATTTTTATATATAATTATTGTTGGATTGAAATTAATTTTCAATTACTAAATTATCCCTATTTTTATTAAAAAATTCCTACACTTACCCTAGCCTTTTTTCCCAAAACAAAACCCTAATTGGTAGTAACCCTAACTCACGCTCACCCTCCTTCACTCCTCACATTGCCACTGCACTCCTCACACACACAACACAATACGTATAGCAACATAGCCATGAAAGAAAGAAAAAAGAGAGAATGGAGAAGAAGGAAGAAGAAGGGAGGGAGCCGCGCTGCCACGACACCCCATCGCGCCCAGCTCGCCGTCGCATTTTGCTGCATCGGTCACCGCATCACTGTTAAGAGTAGGATGTGTCGCACGAGAGAGATGGAGTTGCTGCTGCGTGTTATCGCTGCATCCCTGGTTACCATCGAAGGTTCGTGCTGTCGACAAAGCCACTACGCTGTCACCCAGCATTTGACGCCATCGCTGCTACCGCAGTTGAGGCCGCCACCATCTCTGATGGGTTCCTCCATGGAGAGAAGCTCGAATGGGAGAGAGGGAGACGTGACCAGACATAAATGGAGGGAGAAGGTAGGCTCGTCGGAGAAGGAGGAGGCCTCATGACCGTGCCTGGCCACTAGGAAAGTCGATGTGGCTGCCGGAAGCACCACCGGAGCTGCTGCTACTTGGTTCAGTCATTACTCCTTAGTTACGGTAAGCATTTTCATTTCAAAACTCTTGAGAATTAGTATTCTATTATGTTTTGTTAAAGGCTTTGAGGTTTTGGTAACGTAAGGTCGAGTTTTGGTTGTTGTAGGTCGCGTTTGGAGTTGTTGCTGTTGCTGCGAAAGTGGAATGGAGCCGTGGTTGTGGCTGCCACTATTATGGGCTGGTAAAAAGGTGTTTAGCATGTTTTATAGCTTTTGGGTTTCGACTATTCGAGGTATGGACGCTTTCTTTAAACTCATTTTATTGTCAAGAATTGTTATAAGTTGATATTGATGCAACAATATATTTTGGTGATTATGTGAGTCTTATGAATTGACTGAGTTATTTTGAAAGAATATGATTGGTTTACTTGATTGAATGGGTTGGCGTTATGATAGTTAATGAAAGCTTGATTTGGAAATTCGATTGATATATTTATATTGAGAAATGAGTTGCATTGGAAATCTGGTTTATATATATATATTTAGAAATGGTTTGGTTTGAACTGTTTGGGAAAGTTGAAAATTCTAAATTATAGATTGATGCCGTTGAAGTTGGTTTAAATTGGGATTGATGAGATTGGTTGATTGAATTTTGGATTTTGTTGATTTACTTGAGTTGAGTGCTGTTGTGTGATAATGATTTGTTGGAAGTGATTTGAATAATTGAGAGATGTTTGGTTTGGTTTGGTTGGGACCCTTGAAGGGTGGTAAAGTCTGAATTTTAGAGGAAATGCTGCCAAAATTTTTAAAAAATTGGAGACTTCGTTTGAAGTGATTATTTAAAAAGATTTGGATTTAAGAGTTATATTATTTGATTTTGATTTATTAAGAAAAGAATTAATTATGTTTTGAGTTTTATTTATTTAAGAAAAGAATTATACTATTTTGAGTTTGATTTATTATAATTATATTTTGAGTTTTATTTCTCTAAAAAATAAATTATACCATTTTGAGTTTGATTTATTAAGAAAAGAATCATGCTTCGAGTTTGATTTATTTAGGAAAGGAATTATGGTTTGAGTTCAATTTGATATGAAACGACTTATGTTTTGAGTTTGATTAAAGAATTATCTTTTGAGGAGTTCTGGTGAATTTATAGTATTTGAATTTGATTGGTGAAGAAAGATGATTTTTGGGTCTCGAAAAATTATTGAACTTGATAATGAAGTTGAAAGTGGGCTTTATGCAATTATTTCAAATTTGAGAGTTATGTTGTTGGGAATTTCAAAATGAATTGAAGAATGGATTATCAAGGTTAATTTGAGACTTTTGATTTGGTGAAAATGAGTTTTATGAAAGAGAAATGGATTTAACTTGTTCTTTTAAAAGAGATATTGACATTTGAGCTTCCGGGATAATATGCAAGGATTGTGGTTTTGTCCCGCTTGCTCCCGGTTGGTATTTGAGTTTCTTGGTTAGAGGTAAGGACGGTGGTTCCATTCTGCTCACGAATTAGGCAAGATGAGGATGAAGGATACCCTCTCTTGTGTTAAGATTATGACTGAAAAGTGTGTCGGGCACTATATCCCAAGAGTGTGTCAGACACTATATCCCAAGAATGTGATATGCACTATATCCCTGATGGATGGTGATTGTGATTAAGACGAGGTTTTAATTGAGAAATGATTATATTAAGTTGCGATTTTACTTATGATCTTGACTATGCTTGATTTTGATTATGATAAAAATGAGTTTGATGATGATAATGATTATGATTGAAAAGTGTGTCGGTCAGTATATCCCAAGAGTGTGTCGGGCACTATATGCTAAGAGTGTGACAGACACTATATTTCAGGTTTCTTATTCTCTCGATGTGTGAAGTGTGTTGCGCACTATATTCTAAGAGTGTATCGGACACTATATCCCAAGAGTGTATCGAGCACTATATCTCTGAAGTGTGTCAGGCACTATATCCCAAGAGTGTGTCGGGCACTATATCTGATGCGTGAGCATCTTTTCTATCTTTTCCTAGTGAATTTGTATTCAATTTGTTGAGTTTAATCAAGAATTAATTATCTTTTAGCCACTATGGATGCTACTTTGAGTCTTGTGCAATTCTGTTTATTTTAGGTAGCATTTGGTTGGATTTGACGGAGCTTCCGCAGAAAAAGAGAAGAAGGCTATATAGGGCAGAAATGCTTAGAGGATGGAGAGGAAGCTTGCACAAATGGAAGGAGCACAAGAATTAAAGGGGATAACCAGCGAGGAGCGACGCGTGCGCGTACCTGACGCGTATGCGTGAAAAGCGAAGTTGCACAGAGACGCGTGCGCGTACTTGACGCGTACGCGTGACACGCAAAAAAGACCATTGACGCGTACGCGTGACTAACGCATACGCGTGACAAGCGCGAAGTGCAGAAAATACTGATTTCTATTAATTCTGATTTAAACTTTATTTTTATTTTAAAAATAGGAAAAGATATTATTTTATTTTTAGAAAATAGATTTTAAATTAATTAGGATTAGATATAAAAGGGAAAAGAAACTTCCCTTCTGGGGATTCCATTCCACCTCAGCCAAAAATACATTTTATCAGAATCCTTATTTTCTCTGCATCATGAGCAACTAAACCTCCACTGTTAAAGTTAGGATCTCTGTCTATTGTATGGATTGATACTATTATTTTTCTATTTTAATTCATGTACTGATTTATAATTCAAGAATTGTTTTTGTTCTTTATCTTATGAATTTGGGTGGAACGGAAGTATGACCCTTTTTCTAATTGAGTTCTTGTATAACTTGAAAAAGTTCTTTACTTGAACAACAGCTTGAAAACATATTCTCCTAAATTTCTAATTATCTAGACTTAACGGGATACGTGACATATAATCCTCTTATATTTGGGTAATTAAGATTTTTGTGGCATATAAACTAGAATTAAACTTCATCCCCTAATTGGAATTAATTGACCAAGGAATTGGCTGTTGATGAAAGTTAGAGGAGACAAGAAAGGTCTAAGGAATTAGGGTCTAGTCACATATAGTTTTCCATGAATTAAATCTTGCATGATTAAAATAAATTAATAAGAAAAGTCAATCCGGAAAATAGATAACTCTGAAGCCTTAACTGCCTTCTCCGTATATTATTTACAACCTGTTTACTGCTTGCTTTCTGATTTACTGAATTTATTGTTTAATGTTATTGAACTCTCAACACTCTTTTCTGTTTGTCTAACTAAGTAAATCACTTAACCGTTGTTGCTTAATCCATCATCCTGGTGGGATCGACCCTCACTCACCTGAGGTATTACTTGGTACGACCCGGTGCACTTGCCGGTTAGTTTGTGGTTATAAATTCCGCACCAATATCCCAGATCACACAAGAGAGACGATATCTAGATTAGCTATCGGATGTGTCTGGTTCTGGCAATTTAACCGATGCGTGAGCTCATGGCCAGTAGGACAGGCATGCATCATTTGCATTTGTGTGTATTGTTTGGGTGTGCATCTTGTATTTGGCTTGCCTATTTGCATAATTGTACCTATATGCTAATTGAACTAATTGCCTTAACTGTCCTCTCTATTTGTGTATTCCTTGTATTGTTTTGTCTATGCTTGACAACTGAGAGATCCCTTATGCTTGCGGTGAGGATGCTGAGCGTTGTTCTTAATGTGGTACTGGCTGAAATTGTTCTTTGAGTGTATTCCCTTGTACCATTTGATGTCGGAAATTGATTCTATTTTGAGATTGAGTATTGATGGTGATTTGATTTGAGTAGGGCCGGAAGCTGTGTTTTGACTTGATTTGGGCCGAAGGCTGTAACGGGATTTGATTATTTGTTGGGTGGAGTCTAAAATTGATTATGATATGATTTATTAATTGAGTTTTGAAATTCTTTTAACTATTGGAAGTGAACTTTGAATTTTTCGATAATTAATTATTAATGTTTTGAATAGATTTATAAGACTATAATCACTGCAATTGAAATCAATTCTTTTCTTGTACGTATCCTCTTATGACAATTCTTAAAAATCCTCTACTGAAAACTAGCGAGGAAGATGTTCTCACCACCATACATATTTTCCTTTTTAGGGCAGACAAAGAGTTTAAGGGGTTCCTTCTGTGTATCTGATTGTGTTGTATATCGTTGTATATAATATAGTTTTTCCTTGCCTTTATTATTCTATTTTGTAAGAGGGATAGGAGTTGTAATGATATGTATGCTTATATTATTTATAAATTACTTGTATACGAAGTCTGGTATGTTTGTAGGTAAGTATATATATAATAATGAGGATTGTGATTGAATTTGGTTATATATGAATGTTTGATTAAGAAAAAGTATTTTCCATTTTTTTCAAATAAAACGATGACACGATTTCGAGTTAAAGGCTCATATCTTATTATTAAATATATGAAAGTCATCATAACATTCTCACTATCAGAGCGGCATAGCCGAAAGCATGACATTCTGACAGTAAGGGTGTTACACCAATCCCTTGGTCAACTAATTAAGAGAAGAGGTTAAGAATGATTTCGATTTAAAGCAACATAATATTCAAAAACTATCCCTAGCTGAATTAAATGTCACTTATTCAAAAACTAGTTCTAGACAATTGAAGATTACGAGATGAGTTTCAAGCTAATTCCAATATTAATTTTTCTAAAGTATGTAATAACAGAATTTAAGACAGAATTAGAATATTTTTCAATACTTCTAACAATTAAAGATGAAGAATGAGAATTAATCCTGAAAAAGTAGAAAAGCATGAATCAATTTAAAGAAAATACTTGCATTACTAATCCATAAAATCAAACAGAGCTCCTAACCTTTAACAAGAGAGGTTTAGTTACTCATGACAAAGAAGAAAACAACTAAACTAATGAAAGAGATGCTAAATGATGATCGGGATCCGAGGATATTAGATTATGAAGGATCCTTCTGTGAACCATCATTCACTTATTTATATCCTAAGTCCTAACTAGAATTCAAAATCAAAAATTAAATCTAATCTTATCTTTAGGAGGATAAGATAACTAATAACAACAATTCAAATATAATCTAAAACTAAATCTTAAAACCAAATCCTATCTTTATAGAAGAAGTTAACGATAACTAATCATTCAAATCTTGAATCTTCGGTTGATTTTAGAGCTTCCTAGAAGAAGATATTGGACTTGGCATTGAGCTTGGATGCTTGGCTCCTGACTTGAATGCACTTTTGGTCCACTACAAGGTAAAATTCACTTGAAGCCGGGCTCCGAAACTTGGCGCTGGGCGCCAAGATCACTTTGGATTCCCTGGAGGTTAAAAAATGCATGGGCACTGGACTTGAGTCTTCCAAGCTGGGTACCACCCTTGAGACTCCATCGAAGGTGCTGGGCTTAAAGTTTGGGTGCCCAGGAGTGAAGTTGGGCACCCAGGAGCTGAAGTTGGATGCTAGGTGCTAAAGTTGGGTGCCCAAGAGTGGAGTTAGATGCCTAGGAGTGAAGTTGGGCGCCCGTTTTTCTAGGAGTTCAACTGGGAACTTTCTTGTTTGCTCCTCTTCCCATGATTTCTTTAAAGAATACTCTTGAATACCAATAGTTCTAAAACAACTCCAAATATTTTATCAGCGATGAAAACTTCAT
Source organism: Arachis hypogaea (assembly GCF_003086295.3). Classification (NCBI taxonomy): domain Eukaryota; kingdom Viridiplantae; phylum Streptophyta; class Magnoliopsida; order Fabales; family Fabaceae; genus Arachis; species Arachis hypogaea. Next base: position 58,422,611 of record NC_092052.1, read on the forward strand.
CAAAAACATAAGAACTTTGATTTAAACCTAAGAAAACTACTAAAAAATAGATATTAAAAATTGCTAAAGATACCTAGACATCAATGATGGAGTATGAAAGTTGAAGAATGAACCGAATCCACCTACTGGCACACCGAGCGGTAAAAGACTCAACTGAAGTGGTATCCACTCCATGGTAGGAGCCGGTGTGGGAACCTCAATAAGAGCAGCCTGGTATGACCCTGTAGATCAGCTATCCTAATACTGAGCAGCAATACATGCCATATCCTCCTTTGTGACACGAGACACATCATATATCTTGGCTAGATGAATCTCAAGTTCTGTCGCATCCCGATGAATGTTGGATCCCTCAGCATATGCTTGCTAACCAGCTCCACTTCTTAGTCCTTGCCCTCTACCTCGGCTGCCTCTGGGTTGTCACAAGATCAGCCCTTTATCATGGGCCCTAACCCTAACTACGTGGGTCCTACTGCACCATCCCTACCTCTAGGTAGTCTTTCTGCTACTTTACTAGAGCGGACTCCTCCACTTCCTCCACCCGCTCAGCAGCCCACTACTTTGATGACTGGTGCACGAAATTGTGATCACACTTTTCACAACTCCACACAACTAACCAGCAAGTGCACTGGGTCGTCCAAGTAATACCTTACGTGAGTAAAGGTCGATCCCACGGAGATTGTCAGCTTGAAGCAAGCTATGGTCATCTTGTAAATTTTTGTTAGGTGGATTCAAATGGTTATGAGGATTTGATAATTAAAAGATAAATAAAACATAAAATAAAATAAGATACTTATGTAATTCATTGGTGAGAATTTCAGATAAGCATTGGAGATGTTTTGTTGCTTCTGAACTTCTGCTTTCCTATTGTCTTCTTCCAATCATGCGTGCTCCCTTCCATGGAAAGCTGTATGATCCTCTCGGATGAAAAATACCAGGTACGGTTTCTGCACGGCTAATCAACTGTCGGATTTTTCGTCTCGGATGAAAAATTGCAGGTACAGCTACCGCACAGTTAATCATCTGTCGGTTCTCACTAGCGTCGGAATAGGATCTCTCTATCCTTTTGCACACTGTCACTGCGCCCAACATTCGCGAGTTTGAAGCTCGTCACAGTCATCCCTTCCCAGATCCTACTCGGAATACCACAGACAAGGTTTAGACTTTCCGGATCTCAGGAATGCTGCCAATGGTTCTAGCCTATACCACGAAGGTTCTAATCCCGCGGACTCGGTCCGTGAATCAGAGATCCAAGAGAATAAACTCCGGCTGTCGTCCAATGACTACGTTGAACATCATGTAGACCGCTTGTGGTTGTCAGGCACGCGGATCTTGGCTAAGCGAGTAACGAAGATAGTGGGTGATTGTCACGGGTCACCCCTTCATTCTGACTTAACTGAATTAAGTACGAGAGTATATCTTGAAGAAGAAGTAAGTGTGAATTGAAAGAGAAACAATAGTACTTGCATTAATTCATGAAGAACAGTAGAGCTCCGCACCTTAATCTATGAGGTGTAGAAACTTTATCGTAGAAAATACATAAGAGAAAAAGGTCTAGGCATGACCGAGTGGCCAGCCTCCCAATTGTGAACATAAAATTGAAAAGAGGGTTTCCAACCATCCGAATACAATAGTAAAAAGTGCTATTTATACTAAACTAGTTACTAAGGATTACAGAAAATAAGTAACTAAGTGCAGATAGTGCAGAAATCCACTTCCGGGGCCCACTTGGTGTGTGCTTGGGCTGAGAATTGAGCTTTACACGTACATAGGACATTTCTAGAGTTAAACTCCAGCTTGGATACCAATTTGGGCGTTTAACTCCAGTTTTGGTGCCAATTCTGGCGTTTTACGCCAAAAAAGGGTCTCTAGCTGGCGTTTAGACGCCAATTTGGGCCATCAAATCTCGGGCAAAGTATGGACTATTATATATTTATGGAAAGCCCAAGATGTCTACTTTCTAACGAAATTAAGAGCGTGCACATTGGGCTTCTAGAGCTCCAGAAAATACACTTCGAGTGTAGGAGGGTCAGAATCCAACAGCATCTGCAGTCCTTTCTCAGCCTCTGAATCAGATTTTTGCTCAGGTCCCTCAATTTCAGCCAGAAAATACCTGAAATTACAGAAAAACATACAAACTCATAGTGAAGTCCAGAAATGTGATTTTTGCATAAAAACTAACAAAAATATAATAAAAAGTAACTAAAACATACTAAAAAACTAAGTAAAAATAATGCCAAAATGGTATAAATTATCCGCTCATCACAATACCAAACTTAAATTGTTGCTTGTCCCCAAGCAACTGAAAACAATATAGGATAAAAAAAGACAATATACAATAAATTCCAAAATATCAATGAAGATTAGTTTCAATTAGATGAGCGGGACTAGTAGCTTTTTGCTTCTGAACAGTTTTGGCATCTCACTTTATCCTTTGAAGTTCAGAATGATTGGCATCCATAGGAACTCAGAATTCAAATAGTGTTATTGATTCTCCTAGTTCAGTATGTTGATTTTTGAACACAGCTACTTTATGAGTCTTGGCCGTGACCCTAAGCATTTTGTTTTCTAGTATTACCACCGGATACATAAATGTCACAGACACATAACTGGGTGAACCTTTTCAAATTGTGACTCAGCTTTGCTAGAATCCCCAGTTAGAGGTGCCCAGAGCTCTTAAGCACACTCTTTTTGCTTTGGACCACGACTTAAATCGCTCAGTCTCAAGCTTTTCACTTGACACCTTCACGCCACAAGCACATGGTTAGGGACAGCTTGATTTAGCCGCTTAGGCCAGGATTTTATTCTTGTGGGCCCTCCTATCCTTTAATGCTCAAAGCCTTAGATCCTTTTTACCCTTGCCTTTTGGTTTAAAGGGTTACTGGCTTTTTCTGCTTGTTTTTTTGTTTTTCTTTATTTTTTCTTTATTTTTTCTTTATTTTTTCGCATTTTTTCGCAAGCTTTTGCTTTTCACTGCTTTTTCTTGCTTCAAGAATTAATTTTATGATTTTTCAGATTATCAGTAACATCTCTCTTTTTTCATTATTCTTTCATGAGCCAACAATTTTAACATTCATAAACTTCACTATAAAAAATATGCACTGTTCAAGCATTCATTCAGAAAACAAAAAGTATTGCCACCACATCAAAATAATTAAACTATTTTCAAGATAAAATTTGAAATTCATGTACTTCTTTTTCTTTTTCAAAAAATATTTTTCATTTAAGAAAGGTGAAGGATTCATGAAATTATTCATAGCTTTAAGATATAGACACTAGACACTAATGATCATGTAATAAAGACACAAACATAGACAAAACATGAAGCATAAAAACCGAAAAGCAGAAAAATAAGAACAAGGAAATTAACACTACAAGAAAAACACCCATTCAGGTACACTTGAAAAGTGTAGCCAAAAGTAAAAAAAAATGATGCCTTAGGCTACGGCTACGCTTTTTGGGCTACGGCTACGCTTTTTGGGGTGATTCCTATTCGCCCGTTGCCTATTCTCAAAGGCTACGCTTTTCTGCACCAAGGGCTACGCTTTTGGCGTTTGGAAATAGGCTACGCTTTTCAAGTGATGCTGTCCAGGACCAAAGGCTACGCTTTTCAACTTTCATTCTTCCAGAATAGGCTACGCTTTTCAACGCTACTACATCACTTGTAAAGCGTAGCCACATTGTATACCATAGCTACTTTTTATAAGCGTAGCCCTAGGTCCCTCTTTTTTTTTTTAATTTTCTGTATAACCATAACTACTCTATATAAGTGTAGCCTTAGGTCTCTCATTATTTTTTTTATTTTTTTAATTTTCTATATATATAATATTCTAATAATTTTTTATACAACATAATATTTAATAATATTATTACATATATAATTTTATATTTTTAATTAAATGAGTTAAATATTATAAAATAAAATTAAACACATAATTATACTAAATAATTTTTTTAAATAATAAAAAATTATCCTTACACAATTCAAAGACATCATCTTAAGAAGCAATTAACAATCAAAATATAACTTAAGATAATTTAAGTCACATGAAACTTGTATCACATATCAATTAAAATGAAAAGTTTGCACTCTATATCCAAAAAGAATTTAACAAACAGAAAATCGTTAATCTTCTAATCTTGGCATAATGACTAAAAAATGTTCTGAAGCACCTTCAAATTCTTCTCAAACACATTTTTTCATGCTGATCTTCATCACCATCAAGAAAACTCTTGGCCTTAACAATTGTATTAGTGTTCATTCCCTTGTTCATTCTCTTGTTCATTCCCAGCAAGAACTAATTTCCAAGCAGTTACTGCCCTGCTTACAGCTGCAAATTATCATAATTCAAAAAGAGAAGCATGTAAGGATTTTGCATACTGATTCACCACCATACGCAATCAATACAAGATTATGTTGAAGGAAATGACCGGGCTACTTACAAATATTCTTTTGACCAGTCTCGCGACACATGAAGAAAACAAAATCATAGAACCGAATGAATTCTGAAAAGTATCCCTGGCAAGAGCAACAAATGAAGCACATGTTCCAATTGCAAGTATTAGATTAAAGATTAAAAATACAAGAAAACAAACTTGTTGCTTTTTTATTATTCTCATTAAAGCTGAATGCTAAATTCACAAAATCATGCCAATCAGTTTAATTTCTAGTGTAAAAGGGGAAAACGGCGTTGTTTCAAAGAGTAAAGTGAGAATCATCAACCTAAATTGTAAAATTAAAAATGAATTGAGACAGATATATCAATTTTGCCCCAATATCCCAAATGCAAAAGGAAAAACCATAAAATAAATAAAATTGTGCTCTTTCCACTGTTATTTAATCATGTCACTCAATCAAACACAACACAACAAAACAAAACAAAACAAAAAATTTTGGGGGTACTAATAATGGTAGGAAAAACCATGGAAGCTGGAAAACAACAAAACTAAGGGTAAATCAAATAAACAAAGAAAGAAAAGAAAAGAACATTGCTCACAAAAGCTAAACAGAATTGAGGTTGTATTATTGAAAAGATATACGTATAGTTAACTAGTCTAGCCATTTAAAAAGTAAATAAAAAAAAATCTTTTTAATGAAAGCTAAGAATCCCAATTCTAGAGTCCTAGATTGCATTGAAGCCATGTAAAAAATTGGTCAATTACCTTGATAAAGGATATCATCATCAACATCATCATCTGCTTGAAAGTTATCAGTTTTGCACTTGATATTGAACCACTTATTGACCAATGTCTTGGGCCATGAAAGCTTCACTAAATAAAGGAGAGTAAGCAATGGCTATGGCAAAATGCAATTGCAAATGAAGCTTCGAAGCACAAATGTCATTTATTTTAAATCGAGCATTGCTTTTCTTGGAAGCACAAATGCCATTTAACAAATCCTGTTAGTCACATTGATCACTTCAATTTCATAATTCAACACATACAAATTAAGAATACGCACTATAACAAATAACAAGTATTGTAGTAGGAAGTAGTCAAATGCAACATATGATTTTCAGCCATAACAACACAACTTCAAGTGTTAAAGTGTCAATAAAGCCAACAACATGATTTTCAGCCATAGCAATTAACTTAACCATATGCAAATATAAGAGGCATAACATATTATACATATACCTAATATATTATACATATAAAAAAAAGGGGACAAAGAGAAATCCTAATATATTATTATTTATTTTAAATAGGAATCCTAAAGTGTACTTTGGTTTTGGTTTTGCAATTGCGTTCTAAGAATTTAATTTTATATGATTTTTTAAAAACTGGCTACTGATTTAGTACACTTCAGAAAAACAGCAAGCAGTAACCAATTTAGAAAAATTATATAAAATCCATCTTTGGTTGGATTCTCCTAAAGTTTGGTGTGATTGAACCAGACTTATCCATCTTTCACCCAGTTCAAGTTTCAGAGCATTTTCACTTTTCTAGAAAAAGTTATGCCTCTCGAAATATGGTTTTGTTTTAAGAAAAGGGTGCTGTCGCAGCAGTGAACAGCCCTGCTTCCAGAAGACACAACTTTCTATATAAAATTCAAATTGTCCTAAAATTTGGACATAAAATACTAGACATCCTAATATTTCATTCCTCTTTAGTTTCACCTCCAAAGAGTTTTAGAGTATTGAGATATGTGGTTTTGAATTTGCTATTCCAGAATTCGTACAGCATTGTTTCTGCAGAAAATGACCATTTTCTAAAAATCATATCTTCCAAACCACACATCGGAAAATTCTGAAGTTTTAGAAAAATAATTTAGACATCTTAAAGTTTCATAAAAAAATAATTTCACTCATTTTTAGTGGCTAGATTGCTCCCAGTTTTGTTCACAAATTGCTGCCCAAAACTGCATAATTCTGCAACATGTAACCTCGGGTTTTGAGAGGTGAAAAATTGATTCCTAGCTTTTCACTCACTCTAACCTTGCATTCTAACTTTCTTTTACCTATTGTAACTTGTTGGAAAGATTAAATCAGCTCCAAGTGTTCAAGATTAATAAATCACCATTTTTTGTCACTTTTTACATTTAAGCGTACTCATATGAAATCAACAATTTCTGCATTACTCAACATAGCAATCCAGCCACAAATCACTCAAACAATTCACATATATTATCATCAATTTACTGCATCATATATAACAAATAGACCAGCATCATCTCAAATAATCATTAGCATGTATCATCAATTAATTCAATCATGAAACTTGGCTTCTAGCCTTTCAACAAATTCTGCATTCTAACAAACTTGGATTTTACATGTATAAGCCTATTGCGTATTTCATCAAACAGCTCAAGTGCAAAATCACCCGAAAGAGCACACAATCAATGAGCTCATAAATCAAACCAGCAACATTATTAACAAAACGCGCAGGCTTTCTATCTCTATCTCAGCATGCATATTTCTTACCATAACAAAACAGATCATCCAACATTCAAAAACAAAAACAAGTCTTTATATAGATAAACAAAAATTAATACATTCAAATAAAGCATCAATACCTTTATATAGATATTTTACCTCTCGAAAGTTATAAGCTGATATAGTTAGGTGAGTGCAGTAATTAACTACCACTTTTCAACAAAAAATCAGCAACTTCAGCTAATTACTTTCCACTAAGATTACTAGGAACGTAGAACTATATATAATAAGAAAACATCACATCAAATTAATTAAGATTAAGAAGAGAACTAGATGAAGTTAGTGTTGTTGGTTGGGTTAGTTGCAGCCTGATTTTTATATTGGAATTTAATCATGATGAATTGGAAAAAAACATACCTTAGTTGCTCTTGTTCTTGCCCTTGCCCACCTTGACACAGTAGATTCTTGTTTCTCCATATCAAAGAATGAAACTGAACTCCTTTTAAGAGCAGCAAAATCCAATGCCTTCCACCTTCATCATTAAAAAACATTTAATTATTTACATGTATAAGATAGAAATTTAATCAAACACCTAGGGCGCACCAACAAAAAAGGCATGTTTTCATGAAAAACTAACCATAGTTCCTCCACCACCACAGCACAATCTGCCAAGTTTCTTCTGGTACGGTAACTCTTATAAACCTTTTGCAGCTTGGTGGCAGTTGCATCAAGCTCGCTTTGGAGAAAAAGAAATTAACAAAAACAAAAAAAATGCTTGACAATTAGTACTGTAGTAGTAATCGTAGGCAAGGAATCAAATTTCTGGATGCTTTGTGGAATCAAATTAGTACTGTAGTAGTAATTGTAGGCAAAGAATTTATACAGCTATTTTTATCCATATGTAATGTAATTGACTCAAAACTTGACTAATAAAACTCTTATTTCCAGTGTGCTTCATCAAATAACAGTATTATACATTCTAGGAACAAGTTTTTCCCTTTTTTCCCATTTGTTGTTATTTTTTTGACACATTTTAATTGGCTATTATCACTAAAATTCAAAGCATCTATGAAAAATAACCAAAAAAAGCATTTGAAAAGCATCAGAGAGGAATATAACTTGAAGCTAGAAATTGAAAGCAACCACTATGTTCAAGGAATGCGTATGAACCAAGACATAAATCAAAATATTTCAGTGTGAAACCTGTTCTTTTCACTAATTTTTCCTTAAGATGCTAAACTAATTGAAAACCTAAAATTCGAACCCAAAACCCCCAAAAATTCACAGAATCTTATTTATATCTTTTTTATTGCTCTTTATTTTAATTGATTTTTTTTCGAAATTCACAAAAAAAAAATTTATATCTTTTTCAAAATCTTATTTTATCTTATTTCAAAAATCAAATTTCAAATTTCAATATTTAAATTCAAAAATTCAAAATCCAAATTTAAAATTTTAAATTTAAAAATTTTAAAAATCAAACCTTTTCAAAATTTAAATCTTTTTGAAATCTTTATCTTATATTGTTAACTTTTTCAAAATTCAAATTTCAAAATTCTAAATTTAAATTTCAAAATTCAAATTTCAAATTTCAAATTTTAAATTTTAAATTTCAAAATTCAAATTTCAAAATTTAAAATTCAAAATTTAAATAACCTTTTAATTTAAATTTGTTTTTATTTTCGTTTTTAAATTTTATTTGTTATTATGAGTTCTCACCCCATCGCTTTGAGTTTGGTCCTAATGCTGTTGCAAGGAATGGAAATTATTACAGGAACATGCATCAAGGTCAAAACAATCAGAGATGGAAGGAGCCACGAGGATCTAATCAACCCTTTCGGCAACATCACCTTCCAAGATACCATGGACAACGACCATCCTACAATGCATGCCAAGACAATAGATATGGTAGACCCCCTTGTAGTTACCAGCAAGCTCCATCATATGCCAATAAACCAGCTCCTCAAAATAGCTTTGGACCACCATACTCACGAGCCCCTTTCCACCATTTACCTCCATATGACCCTAACCTATATCCACCACACTAACCACCATATGAACCACACCCAGAACCACCACCTCAATATTCACCATCTCCATATCCTTATCAAGAAGAACCACCTTCCTATTATGAACCCTTTCTCCAAAATAATGAACCCTCATATCCACCCCAATCTCCAATGGATGACATCCTTCGTGGTCTTCTTCAAGGGCAAGCGAAGATGCAAAGGAGTGTACTGGAACTCGCGACTGCCTTAACCGAGGTAGTAAATAAATTAGCTTCTCGACATCTGGACACTCAAAGAACTCCCATGGCTTCATGTGGAGAATCTACTGAAGAACGCAGCATGAAGGAGAAGCTAGAAACTCCGGTGGATAATGAACAACATGACTTTGTATTGGAACAATTGGAGGAAGCCGTAATCGTTAAAGAGGAAGAAGTGGTCGAAGACTTAGGAGATACGGAACTTCCATGGGAAAGCTCAGTCATAGAACCCCCTTCTAAGGAGTTTGAATTTGTTGTTGAGGAGGGTGTACAACCTCCAAGGCATACCCTGGTTGAAGACTTGGAAGAGGTTGATCAAGAGATGGAGATTCAAGAAAAAGAGGCACAACCTCTCATGCCCTTGGTGAGCAATGAAGAAGAGATTGAATTGGAAGAAAGCTACTAAGAGGAAGAGGTTGATATTTAAGAAGCTTGCAAAGAGGTGGAAGTTGTCAAGGAAGAGCTCAAGGGAATGGAGCTGGAAATCACCTTGCCAAAGTTGTTGGAGACCTCTCCCCCAAAGACATCACCATCCATCCCTTCATTCAAGTGGGTAAATATCTCATCTCTAACCTTAATTAGCTCACTTGAATATGCTTTGCTTGAGACAGATGGTCAGCTTAGAGCTCTTTGTGGCTATAAGAGCAAGCGGGAGATGGTTAGTGGTAGGAGTCGTCAAGCAAGGTTCAACATGGTTGTGTGCTCAAAGTTTAAATGCAAGGGTTAGTGTAAAGCTCAACTGAATGGGTCTAGGAAGTTGGTTGGCTACTTTAGTGAGAATTCAGATTGCTTGCTACCTGGTTGGAACACTAATGATCAACAAGAAGACGGGGGCAAAAGCAAGGTTTGGGACCCCGGAATTCATTCTGGAAATCAACACTCTTGGGGCCTTGTCACTTGCTTTAACTTGCTTGAAGGCTTTCTGCGCCTAGTTTGGGATCCCGGAGGATACTGGAATTGCAAACATTGTTGGAGATTCAAGGATCAGTACAAGCACAAGCCACCATAACAAAGGACTCTCCAAATGTCCAACTTAAGGACTTTAACTAAAAGTGCTTGGGAGACAACCCACCATGGTATGATCGTTCCTTTTTCAATTTTAATTTTATTTCGTTTTGTTTGTTTTTAAGTTTTATTTTATTTCATTGAACCTGGAATTATTCATAACATCCACATTAGCATTGCATTTTGCATTCTACATATAAAAAAAAAATATGCACGCGACGCAGCAGCGTCGCTGACGCGTCCGCATCACCAGTGTGTTTTGAAGAAAAGAGAATTGAACAGAGAGTCACGCGAGAGCGTGGCTAGAGGCGTGCCTTTGGCACAAACATGCCCACGCGTCCGCGTCAACCACGTGGCCGCGTCATTTTGAAATTACGCCTCCCACGCATCCGCGTCACCCACGCGAACGCGTGGCCCTGTGAAATCGACGTAAACGGGTGTATGGCAGAGAGTTGTGATGGAGTGGGGCTGGAACTATGCTAGAATCACAAGCCTTACCATGCGAATGCGTGCCCCACGCGTCCGCGTCGTTTTGCAAATATGGCCATCCACGCGATCGCGTCACCCACGCAAACGCGTCACCCTAGATTTTTGGCAAAAATGCATTTAAAACAGAGAGTTGCGCGACCGCAAGGTTGCCCTCGCGCTAATGGCACAAATCACTCCACGCGAACGCGTGACCCACGCGCTCGCGTCGCCCGCGTCGCACAACTTATCCTGATCAGCGCCAATTATCTTATCTTTTCGTTTCTAATCCTAATTTTTTTTCTATCTTTTCTTCTTTCTTCTTTCTTTCTTACTTCATCTTTTTAACTTCTCATCCCTCTTCAGTTCTATTCTATTTCATTTAATACTTTTATTCATTGCATTATTTTCATTGGTGTTAGAAATTTATTTGGGTCATTATTTTCTATATTTTGCTTGTGGATTATTAAAGGAATTGTTTGACAATTATATATTACTTTTTAAAGGGTTGCTTGCATGTTCAATTTAATACATTCAATAACTTATTTACCATGCATGCTATGTGTTTGTGAAAATGTCCGTATGGCATTGTGCACTATTTTTAGATTTCTTTTATTCTACTACTCTAAATGGTTGCTTTTCACAAAAACCCTTTTTATATTTTATTAATTAAATATAATTGTTATTACAAATATGTTGTTAGTTTGAAAGACTTGGTAATCTAACTTGGACATTGAATACTTGATCTATGCTACTCATGCCTTTGCCAACATGCCAATAAACATCTTGCATTTAATTGTCATTACATGCACTTGCTATATTTCCATTGATGAACTTTTCACATATAGTCATGACCATGTGTTAACGTCATTCTTCTTTATTGTGCATTGATTACCACCTTTCCCCCTCTCTTCCTTGCTCTAACCCTTAGCTTTAAAAGTTACTCTCTTTTTTCCTTTTCAGGATGGCCACCAAGAAGGGTAAAGAGAAAGCTACTCCCAAACCACCGGCAAGAAAAGGAACAAAAAGAGCCCCAGCTGAGGAACCACAACTCCCATCCACTTGCACATCTTAGCATGCACCAAGGACGGTGCAATCTTTAAGTGCGGAGAGGTCGATACCGATCTCCATGGGTTAGCTATTTTCTTCTTTCCAACACCATTGTTTTATTTTCTTTGTTTGTTCATTATTGCATTTGCATGTTTAATTGTATGCTTGTTTGATTTTATGCATTTAGCTACTGCTTGGTTAAAGTAATGAGTTTCTTCTAAGACCCTATTTTTGAAAAAATTTCACTAATTTAAATCAAAATTTTTGTGTTAAATTTGTTTGAAGTTGTATTTGGAACATAGTTTAAAAAGCCAAAGAACACAACCCGTGAGATTTTGAGCCTAATTACATGGTTACACTATTTAACCATAAATATTTTATTCTTGTGTGTTTACTTCTCTATGATTGTAATCTATACTTTGTTCCATTATATATGTCCACTATTTAGTGTATTTACATGCTTGCATATGATTGAGGCCATTATTTGTTATTAGCTCACTTATCCCAAATAAGCCTATCTTTTACATCACCTTTGTTAGCCACCTTGAGCCTTTTTATCCCCATTTATTCTGTTCTATAACCACATCACTAGCCTTAAGCAGAAAAACAATTAAATATCCTGATTGAATCTTTGGTTAGCTTAAGATAGAGATTGTGTATCAATTAAGTGTAGGAAAACTGTGGGAACATGGGTTAATAAGGGAATGTGTTATGTTTTTACTTTGATAAAATATTGAAAATTTGGGTACCTACTCATGTGAGACTAGAAAAATTAAAAATCTATGTGCATTGATAAGTTATGTTTATTTTTCTATTTAAAAAAATCCAAAAAAAATATTCAATAAATAAGTAAATAAATAAGGGGACAAAATTACCCCAATGTTAAGTTAATGAAAAATCAATGCATATGTGATAAAGTTAAGAGAAAAGTTGATACATGAGTATGTGAAATATGCAAAAGTGGGAAAATTATGGGTAGCTAGGCGTGATTCTATAGTTATATAGAGTGTATGTATGTTAGGTGAGAGCTTAGGTTAATTAAAGATTCATATTATAGCTCACTTGGCCATAGATATATCCTCACCTTTACCTCAGCCCCATTACAACCCTGAAAAGACCTCATGATGTTTGCATTGGTATACTAAATATTTGTTGATTGGTTAGATGAAGAACAAGGTTGAGAAAGCATGACTAGGGAAGAGTAGAGTGATTGACCCTAGACACTTGAGAGTTAGAATGATATACACTACCAGTAAGGGTTCAATGCTTGATTCTATGTTCCCTGCTTTTATGAGCTATCTTCTCACAAGTTTACTTGTCTTTTATTATATGATTTGAATTAGTGGAATTTGAATTATTTTTGTTCTTGAAAGATTTATTTACTTTTAACCAAGTAGGTAGAAACATCTTAGCATGTAGTTGCATTCATATAGATAGGTTGCATTTCATACATTCTATCATTCCTCTTCAGTCTTTATAGCTTCTCTTGAGCTTAGCATGAGGACATGCTAATGTTTAAGTGTGGGGAGGTTGATAAACCACTATTTTATGGTTTATCTTGTGCTCAATTGAGTGGATTTTATCAATCTTTCATACACTTATTCATATGATTTGCATGAGTTTACGTTTTTCCTTCCTGATTTTATGCTATGATTGAAAACATGCTTCTTTGGTCTTAATTTTGATATGTTTAATCTTCTTTTACTACCATTCGATGCCTTGATATGTGTGTTAAGTGTTTTCAGAGATTACAGGGCAGGAATGACTCAGAGGATGGAAAGGAAGCATGCAAAAGTGGAAGGAATACAAGAAGTTGAAGTAATTGCTAAGTTGTCCAGCCTGACCTCTTCACACTCAAATGGTCATAACTTGAGCTACAGAGGTCCAAATGAGATGGTTCTAGTTGTGTTGGAAAGCTAACATCTGGGGCTTCGCAACGATATATAATTTGCCATAGCTTCCTGATAAACCACTATTTCATGGTTTATCTTGTACTTAATTGAGTGGATTTTATCAACTCTTTACCCACTTATTCATACTATTTGCATGGTTTTACATTTGCCTTCCTAATTATATGCTTTAATTGAAAACATGTTTCTTTGGACTTATAATTGCTAATATTAATCCTCTCTTATTACCATTAGATGCCTTGATATGTGTGTTAAGTGTTTTCAGAGATTACAGGACAGGAATGGCTTAGAGGATGGAAAGGAAGCATGCAAAAGTGGAAGGAATACAAGAAGTTGGAGAAATCGCTAAGCTGTCCAGCCTGACCTCTTCGCACTCAAACGGCTATAACTTTAGCTACAGAGGTCCAAATGACGCGGTTCCAGTTGCGTTGGAAAGCTAACGTCCGGGGCTTCGATTTAAAATATAATATGCTATAGTTACCCTGACACTAGACAACGCGACCGCGTGCTCCATGCGGCCGCGTCGCAGTGACGGAAATCAGCGTGTTTGAATTCTTCTCCAGCAATTTCTGGGCTGTTTTCGACCCAGTTTACGGCCCAGAAAACACAGATTAGAGGCTATAAAGTGGGGGAATCCATTCATTCACAAAGAGGCTTTCACGTTCACAATTTTAGGAGTAGATGTAGTTTTTAGAGAGAGAGGTTCTCTCCTCTCTCTTAGGATTAGGATTTAGGACTTCTCTTAGTTTTAAGAGTGACTCTCGATCCCAGGTTTAATGTTCCTTTCTATTTAATTTCGTTTCTATTATTATTCACCTTAGTACTTTAATTGATATTTATCTTTTGAGTAATTGGCTTATGGCTTTCATGTTATGATTTTCTTTATTAATGCAATTGAGGTATTTTAGATTTGTGATTTATATTTAGCTTTTTACATTCTTGGTTTTGGTTAAGAAATCAGTAACTCAGGAGTTATCCAATTCAACAGCATAATTGATAATTGTTATCTTGCCAATTGAATTGAACTTCAATAATCCCAATCTTTTCTTAGGAAATAAATAGGATTCGAAGATCAAACTAATTAATCCCTTGACTTTCCTTTACTTTAGTAAAGGTTGACTAAGTGGAATTAAGATTCAACTTTCATTATTATTGATAAGGGTAACTAAGTCTGGACTTCCAATTTCTAATACTTTGCCAAGAGTTTATCTTATTATTATTATTTATTTTTCTTATCATTCAACATACTGCTTCCTTACTTTCAAAACCCCAATTTACAATCTCCATAACCAATAATAAGAACATACTTCCCTGCAATTCCTTGAGAAGACGACCCGAGGTTTGAATACTCGGTTATCAATTTCAAAAGGGTTTTGTTACTTGTGACAACCAAAACGTTTGTAAGAAAGGTTGATTGCTTGGTTTACTAACTATACTTACAACGAGAGTTTACTATAACCTCTAAACCATCAATCCTCAGTTCTTCAAAATGGCGCCATTGCCAGGGAATTGCAAACGTGTGCCTTATTATTGGTTATTGTAAATATTAAAAAAAAAATCAATTTTCAATTTTCAATTTTAAAAATTCAATTTTCAAAATTTAAAAATTCAAAATTCAAATTTTAATTTTCAAATTCAAAAATTTGAATTTCAAATTTGTTTTTATTTTTGTTTTTTAAATTTTTATTAACTAACTATGAGTTCTCACCCCTCTCGCTTCAAGTTTGATTCCAATGTTGTTGTTAGGAATGGAAACTATAATGAGAACAGGCATCAAGGTTGGAACAATCAAAGATGGGAGGAGCCATAAGGATTTGATCAACCCTCATGGAAACAACCACCTCCAATGGACTGTCAACAACCATTCTGTGATGCATATCAAGGCAATGGCTATGGTGAGCGCTCTTTTGATTATCAACAACCACCACCATACGCCTATGAACCCCCTCCTCAACATAACTTTGGACCACCGAACTCACAAGCCCCTTTCCGCCATTCACCTCCATATGACCGTAACCCTCAACCACCATACCAACCACCTTATGAGCCATATGAACCATATATAGAACCACCCCAATTCCAACCCAATTACTCACAAGAACCACCACTTCAATATTCACCCTCTCCATATCCATCAATCCAAGAGCACTATGATCCTATTTATGAAAGCCGAGTGCATCAAGAGACAAAGGATCGTTTCAAGGAAACAGTGGATCGATTTCAAGCAACCATCCGTCAATTGGAACAAGCGATAAATCAATTAGCTTCACGACGTTCGGACACTCAAGGAACCCTCATGGCTTCATGTGGGCAATCTAATGAAGAACGTAGCATGAAGGAGATATTAGAAACTCTAGTGGACAGTACAGAGCATGACTTTGTACTGGAATAAGTGGAGAAAGCCAGAATTATTGAAGAAGAAAAAGTGGTTGACGACTTAGGAGATGCAGAACCTCCATGGGAAAGTCCAGTCATAGAACCCCCTTTCAAGACGTTTGAAATTGATGCTGAGGAGGGTGTACAACCTCCAAGGCATATCACAGTTGAAGACTTGGAAGAGGTTGATCAAGAGATGGAGATTCAAGAAGAAGAAGAAGCACAACCTCCCATGCCCTTGGAAAGCAATGAAGAGGAGATTGAATTGGAAGAGAGCTACCAAGAGGTTGAAATTGAAGAAGCTTGCAAAGAGGTGGTAATTATCAGAGAAGAGCAAAAGGGAGTGGAGCTTGCAATTTCATTAAAAACACCTCCCCCTAAGTTGCCATCATCCTTCACAACATTCAAGTGGGTAAAATTCATATCCCTTAGCTTTCTAATCCCACTTGAATATGGGCTACTGGAGACGGATGGTCAACTTAGAGCTCTTTGTAGCATTAAGAATAAGAGGAAGATGGCCAGTTGTAAGAATTATCCTGCAAGGTTCATTATGGTTGGAAGCTTTAAGTTTAAATGCAAAGGTTGGTATAAAGCTCAACTGAATGGGTCTAAGAAGCTGTTTGGATGTCTTAGTGAGAATTCCAACTGTTCACCACCCAAGTGGAAAAATGATGATGATCAACAAGAAGATGGGTGCAAAGGCAAGGTCTGGGACCCCGGAATTCAATCTAGAAATCAGCACTCTCGGGGCCTTGTCACTTGCTTTAACTTACTTGAAGGCTTTCTGCGCCTAGTTTGGGACCCCGGAGGCCATTGGAATCACAAACATTGGTGGAGATTCCTGGATGAATACAAGCATAAGCCACCATAACAGGAAGCTCATCAAATGTCTAACTTAAGGACTCTAACTAAAAGTGCTAGGTGGGAGACAACCCACCATGGTATAATCATTCTTTTCTCAAATTTTAATTTTATTTAGTTTTGTTTGTTTTTGAATCTTATTTTATTTTGTTATATTGAACCTGGAGTTTTGCATCACATTCATATTAACACTGCATTCTGCATTTTTCAGATTACAAAAAAAAAAGGATTTTCGCACGCGACGCGACAGCGTCGCCAACGCGTCAGCGTCGTATGTGCGTTATGAAGAAAAGAAAGTAAACAGAAAGTCACGCGAAAGCGTGGCTGGAGGCGCGCTAATGGCACAAACTGATCCACACAACCGCATCGCCGATGCGGCCGCGTCATTTGAAAGATAGCTTCCCCACGCGTCCGCATCACCCACGCGAACGCGTGGCTCTGTGGAATCGACGTAAATGCGTGTATGGCAGAAAGTTGAGCTGGAGTTGGGTTGGACTCGTGCTGGAAGCCCAAGCCCTACCACGCAAACGTGTGTCCCACGCGTCCACGTCATTTTTAAAAGAAAGGCCACTCACGCGATCGCGTCAACCACGCGATCGCGTCACCCAGAATTTTGGCAAAAAGAGTTTCGAACAGAGAGTTGCGCGACCGCGAGGCTGCACTCGCGCCAATTGCACAAAACAGGCCACGCGATCGCGTGACCCACGCGATCGCGTGACCCACGCGTCCGCGTCACCTGACCTTCTTGCGCACCACACGACCGCGTCACTCACGCGTCCGCGTCACAAGCGGCGCACAAAATATCCAGATCAGCCAAATTTCTTATCTTTTCTTCTCTAATCCTTATTTTTCTTATCTTTTCTTATTTCTTTCTTCTTCCTTTCTTATTTTCTTTCACCTCCATTTTATTTTACTTAATTTATTTGCATATTTCATTCATTGCATCTTAATTTTGTGCATATTTTTATTTTCTTTTCTAAAATTAATTATTTCTCCTTTGGTGTTAAAATTTTCTTATTTAACTGTTGCATTTTCTCTTGAATTATTTTGGGTGCTTCATGACTTGTTTTATTCTGATTGGGTAATATTATTTAAATCAATGCTAATTTTTATATTACTGATATTCCTTTTGCATTGACATGAACTTACATTGTCTTTCATTACCCACTCTCTTCCCCATTGTTGCAAATTTTGCACCACTGGTATGCCATGGCTTCTATTGTTTTCTCACGTACATGTTGAAGCTTCCATGTAAATGAGACCCTTATCATTTGGCATTAACACCCATATTTTATTTATTTTCTATCTTTTAGGTTACTTTTCTTCTTTTTCTCTTCTTTCAGGCTGGCCACCGAAGACGGCAAAAGGGAGACACTTCTAAAAGGGGAGACAAACAAGTCCATCTGCACATTCTTTGAAGAAAAGCATCAGTTGGAAAAACCCGTCCACCTGCATATCTCAGCATGCACCGAGGACGGTGCAATTTTTAAGTGTGGGGAGGTCGATACCGACTTCCAGGGGTTAGTTACCTTCTTTTCAACACCAATATTTTCTTTGTTAATTGCTGCATTTGCATATTTAATTGCATGATTATTTGATTTTTTTTGCATATTTTACAACTTGGTTGAAGTAATATTTTCTTTTTCAAGAAACCTTTTAGAGCATTTTACTAACTTGAATAAAATTTAATGTTACACTTGTTTGAAGAAATATTATACTGGAACATGGTTTAGAGCTTGAACACACAAAACCTGTGAGATTTTGAGCTTATTTGAATTAGTTGTATTTTATCAACCAATATTTATTTTTGGTGTGTGTTTTTCTCTCTAAAATTGTGATCTTTGTCTTGCTTAATTCTATATTTCTATGGTTTGATGTATGCATGCACTTATATGATTGAGGCCTTTGTTTCACTGAGCTTACATACCCATATGGCCTTACCCTTTCATTATCCTTTACAAACCAATTTGAGCCTATTTTACCCCTTTGTTCTTTACTTTAGCACATTATTAACTCTAAGCGGAAAACAGTAATGTCCTTAATTTGAATCCTTGGTTAGCTTAGACTAGTGAAAGTGCTCATGAACTAAGTGTGGGGAAAAGTGGATTTGGAAACAATTGGTTTAAGAATTGGGTATTATATATCTTTATGAAAATGTGAAAGAAATGTTTAGAACATGATTCATGCATTCAATATCTTAATCATATGCATTGAAAAATAAAAAAAGAGAAAAAAGAAAAAGAAGAGCAATTAAGCAAAAAGGGGACAAAATGCCCCAAAGTAAGTGGTGAAATAATGCATATGTACTGTACTTGAAACTAGAATGCATGAATATATGGAAAACATGGTTAATGGATAGTTAGATGTGGTATTATGATTACATGGATTGTCTAAATTTAGGTGGAAAGTTTAAGTTAATTAAGGATTCAAATTTTAGTCCACCTGACCAAATACAATCCTTCCTTGACCCTAACCCCATTACAACCCTTAAAAGACCTCTTGATTTGTGTATTTGTGCATTAAATTTATGTTGATTGTTAGATGAAGAGCAAGCCTTAGAAAGTAAGGTTAGTGAAGAATTGAAAGAATCGAACCTTAAACACTTGAGTGATTAGAGTGTATACACTACCAGTGAGGGTTCGATGCTCAATCCCTTGTTCCCTGCTTTCATGAGCTATTTTCTTCTTGCAAGTCTATTTGTACTTCATTTTCATGATTTGAATTAGTGAAATCCAGTTCATATTTCCTCTTGAAAGATTTGTTTACTTTTAACTAAGTAGGTAGAAGCATTTCACATTTAGTTGCATTTACATAGATAGGTTGCATTGCATATTCTCTATTATTCCTCTTCATTCCTTTATAGCTTATTTTGAGCTTAGCATGAGGACATGCTAATGTTTAAGTGTGGGAAGGTTGATAAACCACTATTTCATGGTTTATCTTGTACTTAATTGAGTGGATTTTATCAACTCTTTACCCACTTATTCATACTATTTGCATGGTTTTACATTTGCCTTCCTAATTATGTGCTTTAATTGAAAACATGTTTCTTTGGACTTATAATTGCTAATATTAATCCTCTCTTATTACCATTAGATGCCTTGATAGGTGTGTTAAGTATTTTCAGAGATTACAGGGCAGGAATGGCTTAGAGGATGGAAAGGAAGCATGCAAAAGTGGAAGGAATACAAGAAGTTGGAGAAATTGCTAAGCTGTCCAGCCTGACCTCTTTGCACTCAAACAACTATAACTTTAGCTACAGAGGTCCAAACGACGCGGTTCTAGTTACGTTGGAAAGCTAACGTCCGGGGCTTCAATTTGATATATAATATGCTATAGTTACCCTGACACTAGGCGACACGACCGCGTGCTCCATGTGGCCGCATCGCAGTGATGGAAATCAGCGTGTTTGAATTCTTCTCCAGCGATTTCTGGGCTGTTTTCGACCCAGTTTACGGCCCAGAAAACACAGATTAGAGGCTATAAAGTGGGGGAATCTATTCATTCACAAAGAGGCTTTCACATTCACAATTTTAGGAGTAGATGTAGTTTTTAGAGAGAGAGGTTCTCTCCTCTCTCTTAAGATTAGGATTTAGGACTTCTCTTAATTTTAAGAGTGACTCTCGATCCCAGGTTTAATGTTCCTTTCTATTTAATTTCGTTTCTATTATTATTCACCTTAGTACTTTTATTGATATTTATCTTTTGAGTAATTGGCTTATGGCTTTCATGTTATGATTTTCTTTATTAATGCAATTGAGGTATTTTTAGATTTGTGATTTATATTTAGCTTTTTACATTCTTGGTTTTGGTTAAGAAATCAGTAACTCAGGAATTATCCAATTCAACAGCATAATTGATAATTGTTATCTTGCCAATTGAATTGAACTTCAATAATCCCAATCTTTTCTTAGGAAATAAATAGGATTTGAAGATCAAACTAATTAATCCCTTGACTTTCCTTTACTTTAGTAAAGGTTGACTAAGTGGAATAAGATTCAACTTTCATTATTATTGATAAAGATAACTAAGTCTGGACTTCCAATTTCTAATACTTTGCCAAGAGTTTATTTTATTATTATTATTTATTTTTCTTATCGTTCAACATACTGCTTCCTTACTTTCAAAACCCCAATTTACAATCTCCATAACCAATAATAAGAACATACTTCCCTGCAATTCCTTGAGAAGACGACCCGAGGTTTGAATACTCGGTTATCAATTTCAAAAGGGTTTTGTTACTTGTGACAACCAAAACGTTTGTAAGAAAGGTTGATTCCTTGGTTTAGTAACTATACTTACAACGAGAGTTTACTATAACCTCTAAACCATCAATCTTCAGTTCTTCACTGCCCCGACGCCAGGCGACGCGAACACGTGGATCACGCGGACGCGTGACCTGGCAAAATGCAATCCATGCAAACGCGTGGACGACGCCTCCGCGTCACTTTGCCGTGACCTGAACGTAACAGAAATTGCTGGGGGCAATTTTTGGGCTATTTTTGACCCAGTTTTTGGCCCAAAAAATACAGATTAGAGGCTATAAAGTGGGGGAATGCGTCCATTCATTAACAATTCTTCCATTATTCACTTTTCATAATTTAGATGTAGTTTTTAGAGAGAGAGGTTCTCTCCTCTCTCTTAGGTTTTAGGATTAGGATTCCTCTTAAAGGATTTAGGATTTCAACTTCCTCTCAGGTTCAATATTCTTTTTACTTTTTATTTCTCTTCTGCTTTCATATACTTTAATGCTTTCGTTTGTTGATTACTTATGTTGCCAAATTGGCTTATGAATCCTTCATGTTAGGATTTTCTACTTAATATAATTTGAGGTATTTCAGAATTATGATTGCTTTCCTTTATTTATATAAATAATTTAGATTTTTCCCTTTTGGCTTTGGTTGATTAATTGGTAACTCTTGAGTTATCAAACTCATCGTGATTGATAGTTGTTATTTTTGCTAATTGAATTGAATTTCACTAACTCTAGTCTTTCCTTAGGAGTTGGCTAGGACTTGAGGATCTAACTAATTAGTCCACTTGACTTTCTCTTGCTTTAGTAAAGGTTAACTAAGTTGGATTAAAACTCAATTCTCATCACCATCGATAAGGATAACTAGGATAGGACTCCCAAATTTTTGTACCTTGCCAAGAGTTTTATTAGTTATTAATTTATTAATTCCTGTAATTTATTTTCCTTGTTCAAACCTTTTAAAACCCAAAATTCTACCTTTTCCATAGCTAATAATAAGTCATACCTCCCTGTAATTCCTTGAGAAGACGACCCGAGGTTTAAATACTCGGTTATCAATTTTATTTGGGTTTGTTACTTGTGACAACCAAAACGTTTGTAAGAAAGGAATTCTTGTCGGTCTAGAAGCTATACTTACAACGCGAATTTATTTGTGAATTCTTGTATGGTGTCTGGGGTCGGGGTGTGGGTGCGGGTGTTGTAAGAGGTGCTGAGGGCTCTGCTGCTGTTGATGGAGGCTCAGTGGTCTTCCTCTTCTTCTGAGGTGGCCCGTCATAATCACCGTATGGCAGAAATGGCTACTTACTGATGTAGACAGACGTCCGGTCTGTTGGTCGTCTCTCAACACCAGATAGAGTTGCTAATCTGGTGATCAACGATGGAAAGGGAATGTTGAATTTCTGCTGTTGGTTCACCTTACACATCGACTCTCTGATGAGGGGAAGAATAGAGATCCTCTTCCCCTCCAGAATAGCCCACAGCAAAACTGCCACACGGATTCTGATATGCATGGCATGCATGCTCGGAAAAATGTAGTCGGCAATGATCTGCTGCCAGATCCTTGCCTCTAGGTTGAGGTTAGTGCACGCAATGCTCAACAGGACTGCCTGCTCTCCCTTGTTGTATTCTCATCCAGCCTCAGGTTGGCCAATCTTTTCCAGGACCACATCCAAAGAAATCTTGCCCATTGTCACGCCCTTCATTATAGTGTAAGCGTCTCGAGCTGGAGGAATATGCGGAATATCCAAGAGGGCCTCTAAAGCAGTGTCAGAGGTGTCCAAGGTGACACCTCTTAGAAAAACAATTTGGGCATCCCTCTTTAGGGAATTTACGTAAAATTCCTTGACCTGGTGTTCATTTACTTCCACCGGGTCGAATTTTACGAATTCCCAATGATAAAAATTTAGTCTGTTATGGATCTGATCCGCATATTTCTCAGGCAGGTTGAGCTTTCTCTCATAATGAATGGCCCATTTTTCTAGTTTCTTGTACTGTTCTTGGGCTTCAGCATTTACAAATGTGTCGGGCTGGTCACTTGGAGGCACAGGAGGAGGACGAGCCAAAGGATTGGCTTTCTCTTTTTCTTTGCGGGCCATCATGAAAAAGACAAAAAAAATAGAATACAACTTAGGAGAAACAGAGAAAAATCACAGAAGAAAGAAGGAAACAGTTAAACAATTCAATTAAGAGTCAGTCAGATAAATAAATACTCAATCATGGGAAAACATGTGTAAAACAGTTGAATGCTCAAAAGAAAATGTACTTTCCAAAATCAAGCAACCTAAGTTTCATATGCATGAGTGAACAAACAATGAAAGCATTTATATGTCTTAGGTGCATTATGTAAGTGAATTGTATTAAAAGAAATTGATTATTGCAATTGTGCCTTGAGGATTGAAAGAGTTTGGAAAGATTGGCAGAAAGGGCAAAAATCAGAGTCACAGTGAAAGCATACGCATATTCATGTTTAGCAGATAAGAAATGATCACATATACATTGCTTCTTGTCCAAAGCAATATCTGATTGAGAAACAGATTGCATTGCTAAAAAACTTAAAGGAACATGTTGCTATGTATATGGTCATTAATGTTAAAGATACATGAATAAGCATTTGATCAATTCACATAGAAAGCAATGTATGTACTGCTGTCAATGTTACCAAACAGGTTTCAAAATTTCAAGTTTAATTTTAGTTTGGTGTTGGCACAAAAAGCAGTGGGTAGTCAGCACATAATGCAGTAATTCAGCATGCTATGCACTTGAAAGTACCAAATAGAAGGTTCAAAGCTGTAAATTTCAATCCAATTTAGTTTCAAGAACAAAATCAGTAATGAAGTGCATAGTTGGCAAGTTAATTATCAAAAGATGATATACACAGCAAAAATTGACATCAAACAAGATAATATAATCACAAAGGTAAAGTCAAGTTCAGTTTGATGTTTCAGTATGAACACAAAGTGCATTAACCAAATCATCTCAGGCAGCATTTAAATTCAACAGAAAATTGGCACAAGTTCGAAACTGACGATGCAGAATGGAAAGAAAATCAAAAGCTATGATGATCAGACATAGAAGTTGAATAAAAAATTCCTATTCAGGAAACTCATCAGGCAGGTCATGTGCATCAGTGGAATAGCAATCACAGTTCATATATAGCAGCACTCATAGTCATAGCTCAGACATTGCATCAATTAGTCCAGAAAACAACCCAAAACACTCAGCCAGTATCAACATCTACATTCAATCTACCAAAACAGAAATCAATTAACCTATAACCACCTAATGACAAACAAAATTAAAAATCAGAATTAAAAACATGTAAAATAAAACAGTGGAAATGGAACAGGCGCAGGGAAACAGGGGTTGAAACCTGTAATGCATAAGGAAGAAAGGAAGTAGATGGAGAGGGGAAAGTGGTGAACGTCTCGGCGGCACAGAAGCTCGCCACCGCTGGTGGCTGGTTGCCGGACTGAAGGTGCGGCCTAGGGCTGGCGCGGGAACAAGGAAGAGAGAGAAGGGGAAATGTGGAAGAGAGAGATGAAGAAAAAAGATGAAAGAGAGGGGCGACGGCGGTGCGGTAGTTCGCCGGCGGTGGTTGGTCGTGGTGGAGGGGGTTGATGGTGTGAAGAGGAGGGGTTGGGTTCAGAGAGAAGAAGAAGAAAGGTTTAGGGTGTTTAGGGAAACTGAGGCACGACTCCCTCTCCTTTCGAATTAATGTTCGAAAAGTGACCTGTGCGGACGCACAAGGTCGGGTGTGGACACACAGGGAAGAAAAAGGTAGTATGCCCTCGCAAGGAAACGTGCGGACGCTGTGAGCAGAAGGTGAATCGCAGCCTGTGCGGACGCACAAGAAGGTGTGCGTTCACACAGAAGGAGGAAAGGGGTTGGGTTCACACGCACAGCCTGTGCGTGCGCTGCTACCAGAGGGGTCGCCAAGGTCTGTGCAGACGCACAGGTGCTATGCGCTCGCACAGGTGGTGATTTTTTTTTTTGCATGTGCAGCCGCACGCATGGTGTGTGGTCGCACAGAAGGGAAAAATAGGGTGGTGTACACACGCACAAGCCGTGCACGTGCTGTGAACAGAGAGAGTGTTTAAGGATGTGCGTGTGCACGTAGCTGTGCGCACACACAGGAACTAAAAAACAGGGGAACTGTGCGTACGCACAGGTCTCTATTCCTGCAACAAAAATTTTTCCTCTAAGGCATCAAACATGACCTCCCAAATAGGTTTTCAAGTCCCAAATCATCATAAAACCCCCAAAAACATATTATTCTAATAAAATTAACCAAGCAAAATAGCCAATTATTCATGAAACGAAAGGTAAAAGAGAGAAAGTTAGAAAGATATTACCATGGTGGGGTGACTCCCACCTAGCACTTTGGTTTATAGTCCTAAGTTGGACTTGGTGAGGAGATCCTTGTTAGGGCGGCTTATGCTTTCACTCCTCCTTGAATCTCCAACCAAGTTTGCTATTGATTCGACCTCTGGGGTCCCAAATAATTTGCGTCAAACTTTTAAGAGATTTCAAGCTAGCACTTGGGATCCAACCTTGTTGACTCTTGAAATATACCCGGATCCCATATTTGAGTTGCTCTATCACCATTGATATGCTTGTGCACTCCCCGGAATCCACTACGTTGACTCATACACCATAATTGAGTTCTAAATGTTAAGTTGGCTCCTTGGATGAACATTCCGTTTCCTTGCCAATTAACATCCTTCTCTGCACCATCTACTACTCCAAGAAAGGTTCGAAGTTAACCATCCGTTTCTAAAACGGCATATTGATGTGGGCCCAGAAATCTTGTTAGAGAAGTCTTCACCCGTTCAATTCGTTCTTGCACAACTATCTTCACTTCTTGGTGAATTGA
This sequence comes from Arachis hypogaea, assembly GCF_003086295.3. NCBI lineage: Eukaryota > Viridiplantae > Streptophyta > Magnoliopsida > Fabales > Fabaceae > Arachis > Arachis hypogaea. The sequence continues at coordinate 58,448,541 of NC_092052.1, forward strand.
ATCTTCCTCAACCTCTTTTGAATCTTCTTCATCATCACTCAAGTCAAAAATTGGAGGTTGTGTGAAGTCCACATCGACATCTCCTTCTAAATCTAATAATGGAGGTCTATGAAGGTCATAGAAGGAATTACCCAAGTTTGATAAAAAATCTTGAATAATGGAATCCTCTTGATCAATTCCTACCCACTCTTCATTTATCTCCCTTTGCACTTCATGTTGTGACTTGACGTCTTCTTCTTGATTTTGCAATTTTTCTTTCACTCCACACTTTTCACTTGGTCCCACACATTTATCCACTAGAACTTCTTGCTTGTGGCATGAACGCAGTGAAGCTAAATGACCCAAAGCTTTTGCTAAGGTAGACATGACTTGCTCTTGCTACTTCCAGAACTCTTGTTGTTCTTGAATGAGCATGAAAAGTACTTCTTGTGTGGCTTGATCCATATATGAAGATGAAGATTGAGGTGATGAAGGTTGACAATCAAACTCAAGAGAGTAAGGGTTTTGGTTTTTTATGTAGTGAGGGGATGGTGTGTAAGATTGGCGACTATAAAGGTAAGTGTTTGGATTCCATTGGGGTATATTGTGGTGATGGTGTGAAAAAGTCATCAAGAAAATATAAACAAAATCCTACTAGGAAAAACAACCAAACAACTAAAAAGAGCTATTTACACTATTAACATATTTACAACAACCAAAAGATATAACACCGTTTTCATCCCCGACAACGGCGTCAAAAACTTGATGCAGTGCGAATTCGTCGGTTAAGAATTCCTTCTCGATGAAAGAGAAATAACCTCATTGCAAGTATAGTTCTCAACCAACAAGTAACGCTCGATCAAAGTTTACAATTTCTAATCTAAATCGAGAGTCTTCAACCTCGGGTCGTTCTCCCTAGGAATGCAAATGAAATGTTACGCTTTCGGTTGTTAAGGACAAAGGGAGTTTGCAAATCAAGGAACTAAAGATTAAAAGAAATAAGTAATAAAAGAACTAAGAAATGATCAAAATTGTAATTAATGTAAGTAAACAGAAGGTAAGGTCAAAACTAGTGAAAATGCTATAAATGCAATGAAGAGCCTTGACTTGGGAATGAGTATCCAAGGAATCCTATCATCGCCATAACCACAACTATGGTAATTATGATGAGTCAATCTCGCCTAGTTAACCCTAACCATCGAGGACTAAGTCAAGCAAGCATAATTGACCTTAATCCATAAGTCCTAACCAACTTACCAAACTAGTTGATAAAAGGCTAGCGTCAATGGAAACAAGAGTCAACTAACTACCCAAGAATTACCACTAAATGTCGGGCATTATGACTCTAGTATCCTAGGAACTCGAACCACAAGCCAAGGTGGGAAAATCTACTCAAAATCTAGAGTTGGCATTTTCACAAACACCTTGTATGCATAAAAGTAAAACATGGAAAATTGCAAAGTAAAATAGAAAACTATAACCAACTAGCAACAAAACCAAACATAAACAAGCAATCAAACATAAAGGAAGCATGAAACATAAAATTCATTAATCAAAACTTCAAGTAACACAAAATTGCAAATATGAACAAGTAACTTGAATCAAAAGGGAATGGAAGTAAAGACAATGTAATTAGAGAGGAAATTTAGAGTACTTACAATTGAAGAAGTAAAAATCCAAAATTAAGGCTTGCTATAAAATGCTACAATGGAAATTGATAAATCCTAGGAGAGCTCTCTACTCTACACTACTCCTACTCCTAATTACTATGTAAAACTGTGTAAAAATTATGCTTCAATGCCCCCCTTGATAAGTGTTGAATTCTCCTTTATATAGCACTCCAAAACAGCATTTCATTCTTTCGAAAATGAGCCAAGGGCCTCCAAATTTGTGTAGCACGTGTTTCATTGATGCAATCACGTGCAGCGACCTGTGCGGACGCATAGACGTGTGCGTCCCCACACTTGGCTGAAAATTGACCTGTGTGTACGCACAGGCACTTGTGCTCACGCACACATGAAAATTCTCGCTTGTGCGCGAGCACGCAGGGCTGTGCGCACGCACACTTTGCTGTGTATGCTTTTCCTTGTTTTCTTCATATTTTTTCCCTTATACATGCTTCCATCCACTTTTGGCTATCCATTCTTGCCTCCAAGGCCTGAAATCACTCACAAACTATACCACTTTTGCTTTTCGGCATTGAATGACATAAAAGTGGAATTAAAATCACTAATCTAAGTATTAAAACACATGTTTTCACATTTAGAACCAAATTAGGGATCAAATACAAAAGTATGCTATTTTGGTGCTTAAGTGTGAGTTCATGTGCTAGAATCCATCCAAATTGAGTCAAAATATACCATCAAATATGGACTCATCAAAGGCTCACACAAGTGGGTTTTCTTTTCATTCAGGAAGCACGAAGATGTTTTAAGACTTAAAAAAGATGTTCTGGTGGCCTAGGATGAAAGGTGATGTAGCTTCAACGGTGTCCTAGTGTTTAACGTGTCAGAAGGAGAAGGTAGAGCATCAGAAACCGTCGGGGATGCTACAGTCTCTTGGAATTCCTCAGTGGAAGTGGAGAAGAATCCCAATGGATTTTGTGACCGGTTTACCGAGGACTAGGTCGGGATTTGATGCGGTTTGGGTGATCGTGGATCGCTTAACCAAATCTGCTCATTTTCTGCCTATTCGAGTAAACTATTCTATGGAAGAGTTAGCAAGGTTGTATATAAAGGAGATAGTAATGTTGTATGGTGTGCCGTCGAGCATAGTATCGGACTGTGATCCCTGACTCACATCAAGGTTTTGGGGAGCTTTCCAAAGAGCTTTCGGCACAAAACTATGTCTCAGTACCGCATGTCATCCGCAAACTGATGGACAGTCGGAAAGGACTAATCAGACGTTGGAGGATATGCTGAGAGCATGTGTTCTGGATCAACTCGAAAGTTGGGACCATTACATGCCATTGGTGGAGTTTGCGTACAACAATAGCTTTCATGCGAGCATTGGGATGGCTCCGTATGAGGCCTTGTATGGACAGAAGTGCCAATCTCCACTTTGTTGGTATGAATCTGGTGAAGCAATCATTTTAGGTACTGCTTTGATATCAGAGACTACTGAGAACATTAAGAAGATTCGTGCAAGGATTCTAACTACTCAGAGTCGACAGAAGAGTTGTGCGGACCTGATAAACCACTATTTTATGATTTATCCTGTGCTCAATTGAGTGGTTTTTATCAAGTCTTTGCACACTTATTCATACAATTTGCATGAGTTTACAATTCCTTCCCAATTTTGTTCTATGGTTGAAAACTTGCTTCCTAAGCCTCTAAATTGTGTATTTTAACTCCCCTTTATACCATTCGATGCCGTGATCTGTGTGTTAAGTATTTTCAGGCTATATAGGGCAGGAATGACTTAGAGGATGGAGAGGAAGCTTGAAAAAATAGAAGGAGCACAAGAAATAAAGGAGATAACCAGCGAGGAGCGACACACACGCATGGCTCACGCGTGCGCGTGATTTGGAGTTTGCACGGCGACGCGTGCGCGTACCTGACGCGTGCGCGTACCTGACGCGTGCGTGTACCTGACGCGTACGCGTGACATGCGCTACCTGCAGAAATCACAGAAAATGCTGGGGGCGATTTTGGGCTAAGTTTGGACCCAATTTTCGGCCCAGAAACACAGACTAGAGCCAGGGGACGAGCAGAGACTCAAGACACATTCTCATTCGCATAGTTTTTAGTTTTTACTTTTGAATCTTAAAGAGAATACTACTCCTTCCTCTAGGTTTTCTTCACATTCATAGTTTTAGAGTTTTTATGCTTTTGATTTGGATATTGAGAAAAGTCACTACCTCTGTTGAAGTTTCCATTATTCTAGTTTATTTCCTTATTCCTTTACTCTTTTATTGCCCATTAACCCTGTTCAGATACATATGTTTATGATTTTGGGATTTATTAATGCGAAGAACTACTTTTACCTTTAATTAATTTTCAGTTTCTATTTTATTTAATTTATCATGTCTTCTTTTCACTCTTCTTATATGTCTGTGAACGTTGTATTCATGTCAATGGAGTAGACTCCCAACTTGACTTGGGAGTTGATTGAAAGGAGACCCTTGAGTTAGAATACTCAAGTGTTGGTTTTAATTAGAAGTTGTTGGCTGGCTCTCTAGTCACTAACGCTAATCCTTCCATAGGAGAGGATTAGGACTTGTGAATAAGAGTTAGCTCAATCACTTGACTTTCCTTTATTCGGTAAGGGTTAACTAAGTGAAAAGAACAACCTCTTACTATTACACTTGTGAGAATAATGACTTGCATCATTTTGTGGTGGAGGAAAATATCCCATATGATTCTCTTGCCCATCTTGTGTCTCTGAAGCAAATTTCCATGGATTGGAGTGCTTAGAATTTGTATTTTCTTGGTGATATTCCCAGCCACTATTAGAGATTGGTGATGGTGAGTAATATCCCATAAAATTTGTTTGATCATAAGATGAGTTGAACTCCATTTGAATTTTGGAAAACACAACACCAAGGAAAATTGAAATTGCTCATATCAGAGATGAGAATTTCTTAGTGAGGCAAAAACTCAAACACCTTGGTTTTAATCTAAAATAGAAAACAAAAATAAAGAAAATGCTTGATCTAGACTTCTCACCCACTTAATCATTGTTGATCTAAATCAATCCCCGGCAACGGCGCCAAAAACTTGATGGGAAAATTTTTTGTGGAAAAATGAATTTCCAAAACACCAAAAACTCACCGGCAAGTGTACCGGGTCGTATCAAGTAGTAAAACTCACTTAGAGTGAGGTCGATCCCACAGGGATTGATGGATCAAGCAACTTTAGTGGGTGATTAATTTAGTCAAGCTAACATTGAGTGATTTGAGTGACAGTTGAAACAACAGAAAGTAAATGACAAGAGGAATTAAAGTGCAGAAAGTAAATTGGACAGAAATTTAAAGAGCAAGAAATGTAAATTGCAAAAATCTTAAATGACAAGAAATGTAAATTACATGAAATATAAAGAGGAGTGGGTGCTGGAAATTAAAATTTAACAGGAAAGTGTAAATAGCAATCAAACAGAGAAGTAAAAGGTGCAAAATCATGCAACATATCTAAACAGAAAAGGGAAATTGCTTGAAGAATTCAAAACAGAAAAGCAGTGCTTAATTTGCAGCAATTTAAAAGTGGTTCAAGATCTCAGGAGTGGAAGAGACTAGAAAACAAGTCTAGATCTCAAATCCTTCCTTGATCCAATAAGAACAATTGCAAAATGAAAATGGAAGAGTAAATTGCAGAAGAAGAACAAGAGAAGTTGCAGATGGAGAATGAAAACAGAATTCTTTCCAATCCCAATCCAAAATTTCAAAACAGAAAAGAAAACTAAGAGAGAAAGCAAAATGAAAACTAAAGAGTGCACAACTCCCAATTGGAGCCAGCCTCCTTTCTAATTGAGCTCCCCTACAAAGATGAAAATGATGCCTTATATAGGCTTTACAAAATAAAATGAAATTGAAATGAAAAACAAATTAAATGAAAATCCTAATTCTAGCTTGTTCTTGTGCCTTTGAGTGATGATGTGGGCTTTGCTTGCTTTAGATTTGAAGAGAGAAGGGTTTGTTGGCCTTGATTCAATTTGGTGAAGAATTGAATTTAATTGGAATTTTGGTTGAATTTTGGCCCAATATTGCACCTCCCAGGGACGTCTCAATTGGAAAACCAAACTGAGCACCCCAATGTTGCTGTCCGTGTCAACTTGTGCGTCCCAACCCCTTGGTGTGCCAAATTGTTGCGCATCATGCTTGCTCCTTGCTGCCTTTGGGCATGCCAAAATGTGGGGAGATGGGGGAAGTAGTGCTCAGTTGGGAAAACCAACTGAGCTCCCCTTGTGTAGCGCCTTGCTTGAGTGTGGGATCTTGGGTTCGAACTTTGGTGGAGGCCTTTTCAAATGTTGCACTTTGATTTTCTTTGGGGAGGAGCCCGAAAAAGCTAAGTTGGAAAAGTGAACTGAGCACTCTTTTCTTGCTTTCCTTGTTTTCCTTGTGTCTCCCCCTTCGAGCCTTGGTGGAAGCATTGGCTGATTTTTTTTTGCTTATTTTTGGCCCTTAAAGATGCATTTCACTTGTGCCTCAATTTCGTTCCAAATATGGACTATTATACATCGTTGGAAAGCTCTGAATGTCAGCTTTCCAACACAACTGGAAGCACATCAATTGGACGTCTATAGCTCAAGTTATAGCCCTTTGAAAGAGGCATAAACGCCCAAGTTTTAACTTAGCGAAAATTCTTGCTTCCAAGCCAAGTTTTTCACGATAAAGCTAAGTTCACTTAGTGAACTGAGCTTTGTGATGCTGATTGTGAAACTTCCTTGATTTGGTCATGGGCCACGCTTTTAAAAGCGTGGCCTAAGGCTCCAAAGTATGCTCCAACTTCAAAGTGTGCCCCAAAGCTCTTTTTTTCTCCTTTTTTAGCTTATTTTGTGCTTCTTTGCTTCTTTTTCTTCTTATTTCCTACCAAATTTATAAAATTAAAAGATCAAGGAAATATACCATTTAAGCATAAAAGAATGCAATATTTAAGCACTAATTATCAATTTCTTGTATGAAAAAGCATAGAAAAATATGACATGGTGACATGTCATCACAACACCAAACTTAAACCTTGCTTGTCCTCAAGCAAGAAAAGAATCATGCAATGAAGATTGACAATCCAAGGTAAGAAGAATAGCAACTCAATGTTCATGGTTAGCTAGTTTTCTAAGCATGCTATAATCACAAAAGAAATGTAAATGATTGATGTTTCTATCTAGCTGATTTTATGAAATCTTTCTCTTATATTTCTTCCTTGAAACAAGCTTTTGATTTTCTTATTTAGCTTCTCCTTTTGGGTGCTTTGCCCCATGAGTTGATAACAAAGCCACGACTTCTAAATGCTTTGTTTTCAAGTATTACCACTTGATACATAAGCACCACAAGCATTTGATTAGAAGACTTCATTAAGCTCATTTTTCTTTTCTTTTCTTGACTCTATAATCATTGATGCTCAGAGCCTTGAGCTTTGAGGGAGTGCTTTTGCACTTTGAGCCTAACCTTGACTGCTAAGTGTTTTGTTTTCAAGCATTTGGCTTGATACATAAACACCACAAGTACTTAGCAAATAAATTGCCATTGGTACTCAGAGCCTTCAGCTTTCTCATTCTTTCCCTTTTTCTTTTCTTGCTTTATTTGCTTCTTCAAGGTTTTCATGATTTTCAAAAGATTTCACAAAATGTCCTAGATGAAAACTTCAATTAAATAAAATCCAATGCAATTGAGCAACAATTAATCATACTAGCTTTCCAATACTTGTATGCACATGCTAAACTCTTCTTTAATGCCTTGTTTGTTTATGATCATGATGCTTTATTGCTTTTGAACTCACAAAACTCAAGTTGGTAGTCATAATACCACAGCAACATGTTACAAATCAAGATTCAAGCTATACTTTATTCATACACACATGTAAACAGAGAAGATGAAGACAATCATGCAATTTAAATGCTGAAAACAAATGAGAAGAAAAGAAACTTTACAACCTTGTAATTCATCTTCTCTATTCTTGTTCTTTTCCTTCTATTCTTCCTTCTTCCCATACCAATACTCAGAATGCTTGCTCATCCTCAAGCAACAATTAGAACAATGGCTATGGGGCTAAGATGGATCATGAATGTCTTACATAATGAAATATTAATAGCACATGTGTTTTAAGCAAGCAAAATTAAAGATAACAATCAAGGCACAAGAGACAGAGACATTTTGATTGTATAGATAAGAAGGTGTGCACAATACATTGTATAAAAGATAAGTGGCACACCAAACTTAGTGTGACACTTTCACTTGGACTTGATGCAAGTATCTTGTAAGGATTAGAACCAAATTTTGTTGCATAGCAATACCAAACTTAGAATGCAACCACATGTCAATTTATTTGAAATAAAACTAAACGAAAGAAACTGTTATATGTTAAATACAATTACCAAGTTAAGAATCTGTCATGAATAAAGCTCTCTTGGTAGTGTATTAACAAACACAGTAAATAAAAGAAAGCATTTAAAACAAGAAAATGACTAAAAACAAAGAGAAAACTAAAATTGCCTAACTAAAAGAAAGATAACAGTGCAAAGAACATTATGATTATGCAAACAAGTGGTGTTGTTGAATGATTTGCATAGAAAAATAAGTGGCACACCAAACTTAGAATCTTGGTGTGTCACTTTCATTTTTGATTTGATGCAATCATCCAAAAAGATTGAAAATAATTTGTTGCAAGGCAACACCAAACTTAGAATGTAACCATATGCCAATTTATTGAATTTAAACAAAGCAAAGAAAGAAAACAAAGCAGAGAAGAAATGTTACCTACGGTTGGGTTACCTCCCAACAAGTGCTCTTTTAGTGTCATTAGCTTGACATGTTGTTCTTCACTTTCTTCCTCTTCTTCCAGTTTGTTAAGAGGAATGACCTCAAAGGAGGGAAAGATTCAGCTAGTGTCCCTTGTCTTGGCCTTTCCTCAGCAAGCTTCCTTTTGCAAATGGCTTGATTGATCTTGCTTGCTGGATTAGGGACAGAATTGGTGTTCTTGCTAGTTGCCTTCACTTCTTTGGATTCAAGACTTGGTTGCTGTGTGATTATTGGAGTTTTGTATTCATCAAGAGTCTCCTGCAATGGTGGTTCTGTGAGCTCTTCCTCTGTGTACTTCTCTGCTTCACTTGAGTTTGGAATTCTTTGGTTGTCTTTCTCACTTTCTTGCTCTTCCACTTCCTCCCTTGCACTCAACATTTGACTTAATAGCTTTTTCATTGAGGAGGTTTGTTGCTCTTCCCAACATTTCTTCATCTCCTCTTCATATTTTTCAATCACAGATTCAATTGTTGAGAGTTTTTGGGTCAGGAACGTTTGTGAGAGTTGTGAGTCTTCATGTTCCCTTGTCATCTCAAGTGCAGTTTCATTTTCAACCACCTCATTCTTCAGTGAAAGTTCACTTGATGCAGTAGCCTCCTCATCTTGCTCTTCCACTTTATCCTTTACATCCATCAATTGGTCTTCATCCTTACTGTTTGATGGTTTTAAGTTCCCCCTTGTTTGTTCTAAGGGCCCATTCATCTTCTTGAAGACGATTCCTTTCCAGGATGGGGATTTTGTGTATCTTTCTACGAGTTTTCTGAGTATTTCAATGGCTTGAAGGTAATCCTCATCTGTTGGTTCAAGAGATGAAGGTTGAGAATAATTTTGGTGACATGGATGTATTGTGGTGAAGTTGTGTTGAGGGGTGTGGAATGAGTTGTGTGATTGATGGGATGACTTGTATGGATTTTGGAGGAAACTTTGTGTTGAGGCATAATCAAGTGATGAAGATCTTTCAAATGAGAAACTGGGACGTGAGGGTAGATGCTCTTTCATTCCTTGGTGATACTCCCATCCACCATTAGAATAATGACTTACATCATTTTGTGGTGGAGGAAAATATCCCATATGATTCTCTTGCCCATCTTGTGTCTCTGAAGCAAATCTCCATGGATTGGAGTGCTTAGAATTTGTATTTTCTTGGTGATATTCCCAGCCACCATTAGAGATTGGTGATGGTGGGTAATATCCCATAAAATTTGTTTGATCATAAGATGAGTTGAACTCCATTTGAATTTTGGAAAACACAACACCAAAGAAAATTGAAATTGCTCATATCAGAGATGAGAATTTCTTAGTGAGGCAAAAACTCAAACACCTTGGTTTCAATCTAAAACAGAAAACAAAAATAAAGAAAATGCTTGATCTAGACTTCTCACCCACTTAATCATTGTTGATCTAAATCAATCCCTGGCAACGGCGCCAAAAACTTGATGGGAAAATTTTTTGTGGAAAAATGAATTTCCAAAACACCAAAAACTCACCGGCAAGTGTACCGGGTCGTATCAAGTAGTAAAACTCACTTAGAGTGAGGTCGATCCCACAGGGATTGATGGATCAAGCAACTTTAGTGGGTGATTAGTTTAGTCAAGCTAACATTGAGTGATTTGAGTGACAGTTGAAACAACAGAAAGTAAATGACAAGAGGAATTAAAGTGCAGAAAGTAAATTGGACAGAAACTTAAAGAGTAAGAAATGTAAATTGCAAAAATCTTAAATGACAAGAAATGTAAATTACATGAAATATAAAGAGGAGTGGGTGCTGGAAATTAAAATTTAACAGGAAAGTGTAAATAGCAATCAAACAGAGAAGTAAAAGGTGCAAAATCATGCAACAGATCTAAACAGAAAAGGGAAATTGCTTGAAGAATTCAAAACAGAAAAGCAGTGCTTAATTTGCAGCAATTTAAAAGTGGTTCAAGATCTCAGGAGTGGAAGAGACTAGAAAACAAGTCTAGATCTCAAATCCTTCCTTGATCCAACAAGAACAATTGCAAAATGAAAATGGAAGAGTAAATTGCAGAAGAAGAACAAGAGAAGTTGCAGATGGAGAATGAAAACAGAATTCCTTCCAATCCCAATCCAAAATTTCAAAACAGAAAAGAAAACTAAGAGAGAAAGCAAAATGAAAACTAAAGAGTGCACAACTCCCTATTGGAGCCAGCCTCCTTTCTAATCGAGCTCCCCTACAAAGATGAAAATGATGCCTTATATAGGCTTTACAAAATAAAATGAAATTGAAATGAAAAACAAATTAAATGAAAATCCTAATTCTAGCTTGTTCTTGTGCCTTTGAGTGATGATGTGGGCTTTGCTTGCTTTAGATTTGAAGAGAGATGGGTTTGTTGGCCTTGATTCAATTTGGTGAAGAATTGAATTTAATTGGAATTTTGGTTGAATTTTGGCCCAATATTGCACCTCCCAGGGACGGCTCAGTTGGAAAACCAAACTGAGCACCCCAATGTTGCTATCCGTGTCAACTTGTGCGTCCCAGCCCCTTGGTGTGCCAAATTGTTGCGCATCATGCTTGCTCCTTAGTGCCTTTGGGCGTGCCAAAATGTGGGGAGATGGGGGAAGTAGTGCTCAGTTGGGAAAACCAACTGAGCTCCCCTTGTGTAGCGCCTTGCTTGAGTGTGGGGTCTTGGGTTCGAACTTTGGTGGAGGCCTTTTCAAATGTTGCACTTTGATTTTCTTTGGGGAGGAGCCCGAAAAAGCTAAGTTGGAAAAGTGAACTGAGCACTCTTTTCTTGCTTTCCTTGTTTTCCTTGTGTCTCCCCCTTCGAGCCTTGGTGGAAGCATTGGCTGATTTTTTTTGCTTATTTTTGGCCCTTAAAGATGCATTTCACTTGTGCCTCAATTTCGTTCTAAATATGGACTATTATACATCGTTGGAAAGCTCTGAATGTCATCTTTCCAACGCAACTGAAAGCACATCAATTGGACGTCTGTAGCTCAAGTTATAGCCCTTTGAAAGAGGCATAAACGCCCAAGTTTTAACTTAGCGAAAATTCTTGCTTCCAAGCCAAGTTTTTCACGATAAAGCTAAGTTCACTTAGTGAACTGAGCTTTGTGATGCTGATTGTGAAACTTCCTTGATTTGGTCATGGGCCACGCTTTTAAAAGCATGGCCTAAGGCTCCAAAGTGTGCTCCAACTTCAAAGTGTGCCCCAAAGCTCTTTTTTTCTCCTTTTTAGCTTATTTTGTGCTTCTTTGCTTCTTTTTCTTCTTATTTCCTACCAAATTTATAAAATTAAAAGATCAAGGAAATATACCATTTAAGTATAAAAGAATGCAATATTTAAGCACTAATTATCAATTTCTTGTATGAAAAAGCATAGAAAAATATGACATGGTGACATGTCATCATATGTAAGCTAAGTGAAACAAAGGCCTCAATCATATAAGTGCATGCATACATCAAACCATAGAAATATAGAATTAAGCAAGACAAATATCACAATTTTAGAGAGAAAAAACACACACCAAAACTAAAAAATTGGTTAATAAAATGCAACCATTTCAAATAAGCTCAAAAATCTCACAGGTTTTGTGTGTTCGAGCTCTAAACCATGTTCAAGTATAATATTTCTTCAAACAAGTTTAATAAAAAGTTTTAATTTAAATTAGTGAAATACTCTAAAAAGTTTCTTGAAAAATTAAATATTACTTTAACCAAGTGGTGGTAAAATATGCACAAAATCAAACAAATATGCAATCAAACATGCAAATGCAACAACTAACAAGTAAAGTAATATATTGGTGTTGAGATAAGAAAATAACTAACCCATGGAAGTCGATATCGACCTCCCCACACTTAAAGATTGCACTGTCCTCGGTGCATGCTGAGATGTGCAGGTGGACGGGTTGCTCCAACTGACGCTTTTCTCTAGAGATTGTGCAGATGGACTTGTCTGTTATCCCATATAGAAGTTTCTCTTTCTCTTTCTCGGTGGCCAGCCTGAAAGAAGAGGAAAAAGAAGAAAAAGTAACCCAGAAATAAAGATAAGAAAATAAAGTCTGGGTGGGTTAATGCCAAATAATGAGGGTCTCAATTACATGGTAGCTACAACATGCAAGTGAGAAAACAATAGAAGCACATGGCATACCAGTGGTGCAAAATTTGCAACAAAGGGGAGGAGCGTGGGTAATGAAAGACAGTATAAGTTCATATCAATGCAAGAGGAGTACAAGTATCATAAAAGATTAGCATTGACTTATGAATAATAATACCCAATCAGAATAAAACAAGTCATGAAGCACCAGGATAATTCAAGAGAAGATGCAACAGTTAAATAAGAAAATTTAACACCAACGGAAAAAATAATAGATTTAGAAAAGGAGATAAAAATATACAAAAAAATTAAAATGCAATGAATGAAAGTATTCAAATAAATTCAGTAAAATAGAATGAAAGAAAAGAAGGATGAGAAGTTAAAGAGCTGAAGAAAAAGAAAGTAAGAAAGGAGGAAGAAAAAATAAGAAAAGATAGAAGAAAGAAGAAAGAATGATAACAAAAAGATAAGTAGGATTGGAGAAGAAAAGATAGGAATTCTGGCGCTGATCTGGATAAACTATGCGTCGCATGCGACGCAGACGCGTGGGTTGGGCTATTTTCAAGTGACGCGGATGCGTGGGTCACGCATTCGCGTGGAATGAACTGTGCCATTGGCGCGAGTGCAGCCTCGCGTAAGCACAACTCTCTGTTTTATACGCATTCTGCCAAAAATTTGGGTGACGCGTTCGCGTGGGTGACGTGATCGCGTGAATGGCCATATTTTGAAAAACGACGCGGAAGCGTGGGGCACGCGTTCGCGTGATAGGGCTTGTGTTTCTAGCACGAGTCCAGCCCAGCTCCATCATAACTCTCTGCCATACACCACTTTATGTCGATTTTGCAGGGCCACGCGGTCGCGTGGGTGACGCGGTCGCGTGGGAAGGCTATTTTTCAACATGACGCGGACGCGTCAGCGACGCGGTTGCGTGGGCATGGTTATGCCTAAGGCACGCCTCCAGCCACACCTTCGCATGACTCTCTGCTACTTTTCTTCCTTGTTTCTAATGCACTAATAACGCGGACGCGTCAGCGATGCTTATGCGTCGCGTGCATTTTTTTTATACAATATGCAAATGCAAATGCAAGATGCAAGTGAATATGCAGAAATTATGAATGAACACTAGTAAAAATAAAATAAAATAAGATTAAGAATAAAAAAGGAACGATTATACCATGGTGGGTTGTCTCCCACCTGGCACTTTTAGATATAGTCCTTAAGTTGGACATTTGGTGAGCTCCTTGTCATAGTGGCTTGTGCTTGAACTCGTCTTGAAACTTCCACCAATGCTTGGACTTCTAATAAGCTCTATCAATACCAAGTAACTTTCTCAATCTTTGATGGAGTTCTTCACAAGCTTTGAGCTCCCAAATTTGATCCTCATATATTCTCGGATCCCAAATCTTGATTCTACACCTGTTTTCAAGTTGATCATCATGATTCTATCCGGGTGGTAAGCAATCTGAATTCTCACTAAGGCATTTAAACAGTTTCCTAGACCCATTCAATTTAGTATTCCTCCAACCATGATAATTTAGCCGTGAGCTTCCTACCACAATGAACATAGGATTGTGTTTCCAACCACTGACCATCTCCCTCTTACTCTTATAGCCACAAAGAGCTCTGAGCTGACCATCTGTCTCAAGTAAACCATATTCAAGTGGGAAAGTAAAGGTCAAGGATAAGAATTTTACCCACTTGAATGTTGTATTGGATGGCAATGGCTTTGGGGGTGAGGTCTGCAACAAGTTTGGCAAGGTGATTTCAAGCTCCATTCCCTTGTGCTCTTCCTTGATAACTTCCACCTCTTTGCAAGCTTCTTTAGTTTCAACATCTTCCTCTTGGTAGCTTTCTTCTAAATCAAACTCTTCTTCATGGCTTACCAAGGGCATGGAGGGTTGTGCTTCTTCTTCTTTAATCTCCATCTCTTGATTAACCTCTTCAAAGTCTTTAGCCATGATATGCCTTGGAGGTTGTACACCCTCTTTGGCAGCAAATTCAAACATCTTGGAAGGAGGTTCTATGACTGGACTTTCCCATGGAGGTTCTGCATCTCCTAGACTTCAACCACTTCTTTCTCTTCAATAATTACTGCTTTGTCCAGTTGTTTTAGTATAAAATCGTACTCATCCTTGATGATTTTCTTTCCATGACAACTCCTTTCAATTATTCCTTCATCTTTAAGGGTCTCTCCTATCTCCACATTTTGGGCCTCCTCTTGCTCTAAGACAAAATCAGACTCCTCCTTGATGTCTTCCTTTACTAATTCTTCAACCAATCCTTCGACTTCAAGGGTCTCCAATACCTTCATCTGTAGGGCCTCCTCTAGCTTCTTATGAAGTATGGATTCACGAAGATGATTTCTTCTTTCTTGTTCCATATCAATAGCATAACTGGGATCATCTTGCTCTTGGATTGATGGATGTGGGTGCTCTTCTATAGAGGGTGGTAATGGGATGGGAAGATTATTATGTGGTTGAAAAGAAAGTGCACTGAAGCTTGAGGGTTGAATATTGGAGGTATAGGGTTGGTCAATGCGGGATATAAGATTTTGGAGTGTAGAGGTGAGACCAATGATATTAGAGATGAGTGTGTTGTTATCCAATGGAGGTTGGGGTGGATAGGAGGGTTCATTTGTTGGGAGAAAGGGCTCATAATACGAAGATGATTCTTCTTGATAAGGATATGGAGATGGTGAATATTGAGGTGGTGGTTCTGGGTGTGGTGCATATGGTGGTTGGTGTGGTGGATAAGGATTAGGGTCATATGGAGGTGAATGGTGGAAAGGGGCTTGTGAGTTTGGTGGTTCAAAGGTATGTTGGGGAGGTGGTTCATAAGCATATGGTGCGGCTTGTTGGTAACTACAAATATTCATCATCTTGGTATGCACCTCGGAATGGCTCCTGACTATAGTAATTTGGTGGAGGTGGTTTGTCACGAAAGGGTCCACCATAACTATTGTCTGGGCATGCATTGTAGGATGGTCGTTGTCCATGGTATCTTGGAAGGTGTTCTTCCCAAAAGGGTTGATCAGATCCTCGTGGCTCCTTCCATCTTTGATTGTTTTGACCTTGATGCATGTTCCTGTTATAGCTTCCATTCCTTACAACAACATTAGAACCAAACTCAAAGCGACGGGGGTGAGAACTCATAGTAACTAATAAAAATTAAAAACCAAAATAAAAACAAATAAACAAGCAAAATAAAATATTTACTACCAATAATAAGGCACACGTTTGCAATTCCCCAGCAACGGCGCCATTTTGAACGAACTGATTTCTGCCTGTAAAGAATTAAATAGAAATAATCGCGTTGTAATTATAGCTTCTAAACCAACAGAGAATCCTTTCGTACAAAAACTTGGTTGTCACAAGTAACAAAACCCAATAAAATTTATAACCGAAGTATTGAAACCTCGGGTCGTCTTCTCAAGGAATTGCAGGGAAGTATGATTTATTATTGGTTATGGAAAAAGGTATATTTTTGAGTTTTTAAAATAGAGAACAAGTAATTTAAATGGGAAGAAAAATAAATCAATAATTATAAAGAAAACTCTTGGCAAGGTATAAGAACTGGAAATCCTATCCAAGTTATCCTTATCAGGTGTGATGAGAATTGTTATTGATCCCACTTAGTTAACCCTTACTAAATAAAGGAAAGTCAAGTGGACTAATTAATTTGATCCTCAAGTCTTAGTCAACTCCTATGGAAAGACTAGCTTAGAGAGATCCAAATCAATCAGCAATCCCAATTTTCAATCAACTGTTGAGTCTGATAACTCAAGTATTACCAATTACTTAACCAAAACTAAAAGGAGAAAAATCTAAATTATTTATATCATAAATAAAAGAAAGCAATCTTAAATCTGAAATACCTCAAATTGTATTTAAACATAAATTCAAATCTAACATGGAAAGGTTCATAAATCAAATTGGGAAAGTAAATAAACTAGTGATAAAGTAAATAAAAGTAGAAGAGAAATTAAATTAAAGAACATTGAACCTGGTATGAAGAAATAACCATAAAATAAGAGAAATCCTAATTCCTAAAACCTAAGAGAGAGGAGAGAACCTCTCTCTCTCTCTCTCTCTCTCTCTCTAAAACTACATCTAAAACCTAAAATTGTGTATTATGAATGTTGTATGAATTGTCCTATTCGTTGCCTCCTTTGTTCTGATGGATTTCCCCAATTTATAGCCTCTAATATGTGTTTCTGGACTTGGATCTGGGCCAAAAAAAGGGTCCAGAAATCGCTGAGGGCGTTTTCTGCAGATTCCTGCACGTGGCGTCTGTCACGCGTTCGCGTCATTTGGAGTTTTTCCTGGTCACGTGTATGCGTCAGTCACGCGTACGCGTCATTTGCGTTCTGCTCGAGGCACGTGTCCGCATCGTCCACGCGTATGCGTCGCTACTATTTTGCGCTAGGCATGCGTCCGCGTCGTCCATGCGTACGCGTCGCTGCCTTTTTCTTCAAAACTCTATTTTTGTACTTTCCTTCATTTCTGTATGTTTCCTTTCTGTTCTCTAAGCCATTCCTGCCCTATGAAGCCTGAAAATACTTTAACACATAAATCACGGTATCGAATGGTAATAAGAGAGGATTAAACATAGGAAATTTAAGAGCACGAAGCATGTTTTCAATCATAGCACAAAATCAAGAAGGAAATTGTAAAACCATGCATTTTGTATGGATAAGTGTATGAAAGATTGATAAGATCCACTCAATTGAGCATAAGATAAACCATAAAATAGTGGTTTATCACGTGACCATAAAAAATTGGCGTAAATGGCGTTTGGCCAGAGAGTTATGATGGTGTGGGGCTGGAACTGTGCTGAGAACACAAGCCCCATCACGCGTACGCGTCCCTGACGCGCACGCGTCGTATGCCATTTTTGCCCTAAGCCCAACGCGAACAGAGAGTTGTGCGTACGCGTTGATGCCTTCGTGCAATTCGCACAATCAAAGGCACGCGTACGAGTGCCCGACGCTTACGCGTCACTATTCAATCTGCGCAATCTACGCGTCGCATGCGGCGCACAATTAAACCACCTCAGCGTATGATTTTAAATCATCACTTCCCTAATCCTAATTCTTTTCAAATCCTAATTATTTCTTCTTCCTTCTTCCCCCTTTCTTCCTTATTCTTTATTCATATATATTACTTTCCTCTTTCCTTCTTCATCTTCTTCATCAAGTTTCTTTTCTTCCTCTCATTTACTCTTTCATTATTACATTAATTTATATTTCTTTCTTCTCTATTTTTCTTTTAGTTTAATTATCCATGGTTTCTTTTTGTTTCTTTTTCTTGCATTCTTATGTTGGTGTTGAAATTTTATTTGGGTATTACCTTACTATAATGAAGTTGTGGATATTATGAGGAGTGATTTGACAATTGATATTTTAATTTGGCTCTCATATATATTTAGATTATATTATTTTCATTCCTACTTTAACTTGCTCACCAAATGTTTGTGAAAAAGCACCTATGGCATCTTGAAATCTATTTTGTTCTACTCTTTTACTTGAATACCTCTTTTTCACAACACTTGTACTCCAAGGTAGCGTTTGTTTTGAGGTACTGAGACAGAGACTGAGAGACTGAGACTCAGTATCGTGTTTGTTAGTTCAGAGACTGGTACTAAAATTTCTGTCTCTGTCTCTAAAATCTCAGTATTTCAGTACCTCCAAAAAGTAGGGACACAGGGAACTGAAATTTTTAGAGATGGAGACTGAAACTTTAATAACATTTTATACCTAAAATACTTTCATTTCAATTAATTAATTCCAATTTTACCCTTTGTGCAAATTAAATTAGAGTTTCATTCTTCATTCAATTCTTGTCTCCCATTTTGCACCAAACAGAATACTGAGATTTATTTCAATCCCTGTCTCTTAGTCTCTGTCTCTCAGTCTCAGTCTTTCCGTCTCTATCTCTCCACCAAACACTACCCAAATGTATTTGGGATTATCATTCACAATTGTCATCATACACATACTCTCTAAATTGGCACATTTAATTATTGATGCTTGAGTTATGCTTTTCATGCCTACTACTTGCATGCTTTTACTCTCTTCCATCTAATTATTATGAATTGCCTTCTTGTTCCTCATTGATGTCTTACCTACATGTTGTAGCTACCATGTATTTGAGCTATCATCTTTCCTTTGGCATTCATTATCACTTGGAATTTTCTCCCTTCTGGTTCTTTAGTTATCTAAACTTCACATTCTTCCTTTTTCTTTCTTCCTTAGGCATGGGTACCAAGAAAGGAAAAGAGAAGGCCACTGACAAGACACCAACAAAGAGAGAAACCAAGAGAACACTGGCAAAAGCACTTCCATCTACCAGTGTAAAGCCACCAACAAAGCGGGTGAAGAGAATCCTTAAAGTTGATGACTCCGAGAAAGCTTTTCCCACCCGAGACTCCACATGGTTTGCTAACCGTTATTGCGAACAGATGTTCCCCATCCTAGCTGAGAGGAGCTACAACAATGAGCATCTACTCATTGTTCCAACACACTTTGTTGATTTTGTGGAGCCCCGAATAAAGAGGAGACAGTGGGGATCTCCCACTATGTCTTTTCGAGCACTCAAAAGTCGACCTTCACAGCAGACATGGTTGTTCTCATCTGGTGCATCCTGATAGAGCAACCCCTCAACTTGCCCAGCCACATCTGGCAAGCGATGGGACATGTACAGATTGCGGGTAACCTGCCTTTCCCTGCCTTGGTTTCAGAGTTAGTCTCTACAGTAGGTGTTTCCTATCGGGCTGGAGATACGAAGGTCATGATCCCTAGGGCCGACCAGTATGTCCCGAATGGGAAGTACATCAGGCCACCAGTTCCCTCTGCGAGCCGGCCTGCTGGCCCATCCTTGGATACTCCTCCCTCTTCCACTCCACCATCCACACCACAAGCACCATCCATCCATCAGATGTTCCTTCGGATCCTTGAGAGGTTCGACCGGCAAGACCGGCAGATGAAGCAAATGGAGCGCCGTAACAAGCGCCGATACAACTACCTGAAGGAACTCATAGCTGGTACTTACCCACCTCTAGAACAGAAGGACACCCCAGACTCCCCTTCATCTAGTAGCACAGGGAGCCATGGCAAACCAGACAACGGAGGCGATGCTTCCAGCCCTACCTTGCTCCTTACTGATGGCACGGAGGACCGTGCCGAACCTTAAGTGTGGGGAGGTGAGTCCTTGACTTCCGGAGGTAACTTCTCTCTCTTAACACCAACATTTGACTTTTTTTTTTGTTAGATAGGATAGATTGCATGATAATAATTGTTTGCATATATGTTTTGCTTGGTCGAAGTAATAATTTCTTTTCAAGACCCTTTTTATAGCATTTCACTAATTTAAATTGAAAATTTGTGTTAAACTTATTTGAAGACTGTAAATTGGAACATGAATTATAGCTAAGAACACACAACCTGTGAGATTTGAGCTTAATTACATGGTTACACTATTTAACCATAATATTATTCTTGTGTGTTCTTTTCTCTATGATTGCAATCTATATTTTGTTCCATTCTATATGTCCATTGTTTAGTGTATTTGCACGCATACATATGATTGAGGCCATCATTTGTTATTAGCTCACTTATCCCAAAGAGCCTGCCCTTTCAATCACCTTTGTTAGCCACCTTGAGCCTTTTAATCTCCATTTGTTCTATATTTTACCGCATCACTAGCCTTAAGCGGAAAAATAATTAATTACCTCAACTGAATCTTTGGATAGCTTAAGTTAGAGATTGTGTATCAATTAAGTGTGGAGAACTGTGGGAACTTGGGTTGATGAAAGTGTACAATGTTCTATTGACAAAATATTGGAAATTTGGGTGCCTACTCATGTGAGACCAGAAAAATTAAAATACCATGTGCATTGATATATTATGTTACTTTTACCTTTAAAAAAAAACCAAATCAAAAATATTCAAATAATTAAGTAAATAGATAAATAAGGGGACAAAATTACCCCAATGCTAATTTTAATAAAAGATCAATGCACATGTGGTGAAACTAAAGAAATATTTGGTACATGAGTATGTGATACAAAAGTGGGAATTACGGGTAGCTAGGCATGAATTTAGAGTTACATAGAGTGTGTGTGTGTTTAGGTGAGAACTTAGGGTAGTCAAAGATTCATATTATAGCTCACTTGGCCATACATATATCCTCACCCTTACCTTAGCCCCATTACAACCTTGAAAAGACCTCGTGATGTTTGCATTGGTATACTAAATTTTTGTTGATTGGTTAGATGAAGAACAAAGTCTAGAAAGCATGACTAGAGAAGAGTAGAGTGATTAACCCTAGACACTTGAGAGATTAGAGTGCATATACACTACCAGTGAGGGTTCAATGCTTGATTCTATGTTCCTTGCTTTCATGAGCTATCCTCTTACAAGTTTACCTGTCTTTTATTATGTGATTTGAATTAGTGGAATCTGGTTTATTTTTGTCTTGGAGAGCTTATTTACTTTTAACCAAGTAGATAGAAACATCTTAGCATATAGTTGCATTCATAGGTTGTATCTCATGAGTCTTACTTTTCCCCATTCATTCTTTATATCTCCTTGAGCTTAGCATGAGGACATGCTAATGTTTAAGTGTGGGGAGATTGATAAACCACTATTTTATGGTTTATCTTGTGCTCAATTGAGTGGTTTTTATCAAGTCTTTGCACACTTATTCATACAATTTGCATGAGTTTACAATTCCTTCCCAATTTTGTTCTATGGTTGAAAACTTGCTTCCTAAGCCTCTAAATTGTGTATTTTAACTCCCCTTTATACCATTCGATGTCGTGATCTGTGTGTTAAGTGTTTTTAGGCTATATAGGGCAGGAATAGCTCAGAGGATGGAGAGGAAGCTTGCAAAAATGGAAGGAGCACAAGAAATAAAGGAGATAACCAACGAGGAGCGACGCGCACGCATGGCTCATGCGTGCGCATGATTTGGAGTTTGCACGGCGACGCGTGCGCGTACCTGACACGTACACGTGACATGCAAAGATGACCAGTGACACGTACGTGTGACTGACGCGTACGCGTGACATGCGCTACCTGCAGAAATCGCAAAAAACACTAGGGACGATTTTGGGCTGAGTTTGGACCCAGTTTTTTGCCCAGAAACACATACTAGAGCCAGGGAACGAGCAGAGACTCAAGACACATTCTCATTCGCATAGTTTTTAGTTTTTAGTTTTGAATCTTTGAGAGAATACTACTCATTCCTCTAGGTTTTCTTCACATTCATAGTTTTAGAGTTTGTATGCTTTTGATTTGGATATTGAGAAGAGTCACTACCTCCATTGAAGTTTCCATTATTCTAGTTTGTTTCCTTATTCCTTTACTCTTTTATTGCCCATTAACCCTGTTTAGATACGCATGTTTATGATTTTGGGATTTATTAATGCGAAGAACTATTTTTACCTTTAATTAATTTTCAATTTCTATTTTATTTAATTTATCATGTTTTCTTTTTACTCTTCTTATATGTTTGTGAACGTTGTATTCATGTCAATGGAGTAGACTCCCAACTTGACTTAGGAGTTGATTGAAAGGAGACCCTTGAGTTGGAATACTCAAGTGTTAGTTTTAATTGGAAGTTGTTGGCTGGCTCTCTAGTCACTAACGCTAATCCTTCCATAGCAGAGGATTAGGACTTGTGAATAAGAGTTAACTCAATCACTTGACTTTCCTTTATTCGGTAAGGGTTAACTAAGTGAAAACAACAACCTCTTACTATTACACTTGAGAGAATTCCAACAAGGATAGAACTTCCGATTAATCTTTTCCCGGTCAAGGCTTTTTACTTTGAACACATAAATCTCTTTTAATTTACATTGCCTTAATTTACAATCATTTATTTTTCTGTTCTCCAACTCTTAAAATTTCTCAGAAAATTCTTGACTAATAAAATAGCACTCTTTTGTCAACTCGTTGGGAGACGACCTGAGATTTCTACTCCCAGTATTTTTATTCTAAATTTGTGACAACCCTTTTAAATTGATAAGCGGAATTTTCGTTAGTTAAGAACTCTACTTGCAACGCAGTTCTTATTATAAATTCTTAATTGGCAATTTTCTGCCCATTCAGGACCAGAGAAGGAAGCCGTTAGAATTTGAAATAGGAGAACATGTGTTCCTGAGGGTTACACCGACAACTGGGATTGGAAGAGCAATCAAGACCAAGAAGTTGAATCTGAGGTATATAGGACCGTTTGGGATTTTAAGGCGATTCGGGCCGGTGGCGTATCAAGTTGCTTTACCACCTCATCTGTCTAACCTGCATGACATATTCCATGTGTCACAACTCTGCAAGTACACGTCAGATGCGGCTCATGTGTTGGAGCCTGAGTCGGTTGAGTTGAGGGAGAACTTAACCTTTCAAGTAACGCCAGTGAGGATCAATGACACTAGCATGAAGAAGTTGCGAGGAAAGGAAGTCTCGTTGGTCAAAGTTGCTTGGAAGCGAGCAGGAATTGAGGAGCACACGTGGGAATTGGAGTCTGATATGCGAAAGGATTATCACGAGCTTTTCTCAGGTAATTCAAATTTGAGGGCAAATTTCTTATTTGGTGGGGAGAATGTAAGAACCACAACTAATCAACTGGTTAATTAAGTAATTAATTGCCTAAATTATGTTCCAAAAAGTTAGAGTTAGAATTTGAGGATTTAAAAGTAATTTTTGGACTCAGTTGGTTTTTCTGAGTCAGAAAATGTGCTTTCTACAAAAAACCGCAAAAAACCGTAAACCAGCAGTTGAACCGATTGAACCACTTCAAGTCTGCCTGGTACCGCACGAGAAAAATTGAAAACCGTCAAAAACCTTAGAAAAATATTAGAAATGAAAAACCATGCGTTAAATTTAAAGGTTTGGCCCGAAGTTGGGCCAAACGTGCAAAAAATGCTAACGAGTTGGACCGGGCCCAAGTTGGGCCAAGCCCAACACATATAATGTTCATTTAATGAACCCAAACAACCATAACACACTCAAACACACCCACAACCAGCTGAGAAGAGAAGGAGAAGAGAACTCCATTGTCACTATTCACTTCCATCTTCTCAAGCTCATATCTTGAGCTACGAAGCTCCGATCGCCGCACCATTTGCGGTCACGCATTCCTTGTGAAGAGCTCTACAAAACTCATCTAAGAAACTGGAGAGGTAACCACGAAATCTTCTCAGTTCTTCTCTTCAAAGTTTCGAAAATCTAGGGTTTTGGCTAAGTGAGGTTTTGTGATTTTTGGGTGTTTAGGTACACTCTAGCCTTTGATTGATGTTGGTTTTGGCTTCCAAAACTATTGGGCAAGGTAACAAACATTGAAACTCTTGTGAAATTTCAATTATAATGAGCCCTAGGTTGATTTATGATGATTTATGTATATATAACTTGATTATGGTGAGTTTGGAACTTGTTGATGCTTGTTGGAGATTCTTGGTGGCTTAGATTGTGATTGCAAGCTTATCTTGGGCTCAATTTGGGGTTTTCGTGCATATAGAGGATCGGTCAAGGTATGGTTTCGGTTTTCTCTATGTAGTATATAATATTCATGGACACTTAGGCTAGTGACTTATAGGATAGGTTGGATTTATATGGTTGTTGATGATAGTTGGTTGATGTTGTATGTTGGATTGATGTTGCTATGTTGAGAAATGATGATGTTGAGATATGATGATTTATGATTTTGAATGATTGCATATTGATGGATAATAATGTAATGTATGAAAGAGGATGAAAATGAGAATTTATAGAGATAAAGTGATGATTGGTGAATGTGTTGATGGAGGATTGATTTTAGAGCTATATACTTGGGGTTTGGTGATTGAAAATGGTGAATCGTAACCCAAGAGGGTAAATTGTGCTGTAAATGGACTTTTGGTATTGTGGCTTGTGGATTTGGTAGATTTGGGTATATGTGAAAGTTGGGTAAAAAGGGATTTTTGGTGAACTTTGTATGATCATAACTTTTGCCTCGGTTTTCAAAATTTGATGAAATTTATTTAGAATTAAAGATCTTTGAAAAACCTTTAAATTGATATAAAGTTTGTAAAATTTGGAATTTTTTAGAGGAAGTTATGATCATTCAAAGTTGGTGTTAAAAATTTGAAATTCTGCTAAGTTGCAGAATTTTATGATTTCTGATGTGTGCGCATGCACAGCCTTGTGCGCGCACACAATCCTGCGAAAATCTTACTATGTGCGGACGCACACCTGTGCGCATGCACAGGCAGGGATGTGCCTACTGGTTGCAGCGCTAGCAGAGCTGGTGCGCGCGCACATCAATGGAGAATTACGACCTGTGCAGACGCACACACCCCTGTGCGCATGCACAAGTCAGGAAGGGGAGTCTGTTGGGGGCGCTAGCACACCCTGTGCGAGCGAACAAACCTTATGGATTTTAGTATCTATGCGTACGCACACACCCCTGTGCAGCCGCACACGCCCTATTTCTCAAAATTTACTTTGTTTTCAATTATTCTACCTTACCAACGAGGTTGTAAGCTTTTGTAACACCATTTTAAGACTCTGGGGCCTAGTTTTGGGTATTTAAAAACATGGTAAAGAATTTCAGGGCTTTAGATGTTATTAATTGGGAAAATAGAAAATGGAGGGCCTAGGTTTCTGGTGTACTGAAGGTGGTTCAACGTATGTGATGAATGGATGATGAAGGAGATGAGAATTAAGGAACTGTTGAGTTCAAAAACTGATATGTGAATGAACAGTGGTTAAAAAGAGTTGAAGGCTCTGGATGAAGTGATGGATCCATCTTTTACTGAAAATGTTTTCTGAAAACCACTGATGTATCATTTTGATATTGAGACTATAAGACGCTATGCGCCCGGCAGGGTTGTGGTTGGATCCCTCCTGTCGAGGTAGCGGCGGCGGTGTAAGGGCGGTGGTTCGTCCCGCTTGCGCTTAGATGCGAGGCCGGTGGCAAGAGTATTCCGCTCGCATCCCTTCGGATCGTTAGAGCATGCAGGCGCCGGTACCTGGACAGTGATCCGAGCACTATATCTCGGGGGTTCCCATATGAGGATTCCGAAGGGAGACTTCTCCATGAAGCTGTGTCGGGTTGGCTGTTGAACCGACAATGTGATATCACAGCCAGTAGGACATGCATTCATCATATGCATTTTCTATCTGTTTGTATGCTTTGACTACTTGAAATGGCTTGCCTATTTGTATAACATGCCTATTTGCTATTTGAATTATTTGCCTTATATGTTTCTACTTGTGATTTACTTGCATTGTAAGTAACTGTGTTTTCTACTGGGATTGTGGAGGTTCAGAAGGCGGTGGCAATGGGATCGCATGGAGGATAGGTTGGTGAAGGCTGTGGGACAGCGGTGTTTGGTTAGAATAGAAATCCCCTAAGATAGAATTACCCGGTTTAGTTATGTCAAGGTTTATATTTTATGCTTATTTGTTTTAGTATGCTTTAAGTTTGAACTCTTGTGATGGATATGGAGCTTAGGATTGCCTTTGGCATCCTGGGGTCTTATATCCTACATCACTGGGCACTGTTACCATACTGAGAACCTCTGGTTCTCATACCATATTTTTGTTGTGTTTTTCAGATGCAGGTCGTAACCCACCTCGGTGAGTTGTTTGGTTGGTGACAGAAGCGGAGGATCCGGACTTCCTTTTTGAGTCTTTGTGGTTTATTTTGTATATGTCTCTCACTTTTGTATTTTGTTTTGCCTAGAGGCTTGTATTGAGAGAACAAAATTGTATATGTTGCTTTTACTGTCTGGTTCTTTTGGTCTGTATATGGCTAGCCGGCTTCAACTCTGCGAGCCGTGGCTAGATTCTTATGATATTACACTATTATATTTTGATACACCTTATCTATATCTTGTGCTTTAAGTTAGAATCTTTGTTAGTACATTTTGCACTTTTGAAATCCTGTCTTTGAGCTATATTCTTCATCGGGCTTCTAGATTATACTACTCTTCTATATATATATATATATATATATATCATATCTGAGCTTAGAACTGTCGTAATCTCTGATTAACCTTTGCTTTACGACTCGAGATAAAGCTTAGGCTAATTAGGGTGTTACACCATAACTTGGCCAATTGGCCCAGAATTATCGATTGAAAGTCCATTAAGAGCAACCTTGTGACAAAACACTTAGAGTAAAAAAGTCTCAAAGATCTTTCCCCGAATCAAATATGAAGTAACTACCTTCAAGTCATATAAGCCCAAAAGAATTCTCATAATACAATTTGGATATAAGTTTTTGGAAATTCTCAAATTCTAATTATACAATATTGATCAACGATAAGAAAAGCCCGAATGTAACTATAAGGACTATTACAAATCCCACTTTTTGAAATTAAATTTGTAAACTCTTCAATTCTTTTCACTTAAGATAAATTGTGTTTACTTTTTTTTTTTTTGCTTGAGGACAAGCAAAGTTTTGAGTTTGGTGTTGTGATGATTGCGTATCTTTAGTAGTTTTTATGGTTCTTTTTCATTTGTTATCTTAGATTTTAATCAAATTTCTTATGTTTTATAGTGGAATTTCATAAATGATCAAGTATTTGGAGTTGTGTTAATATTTTTATGTTTTCACGAGTTTTTATCTCAAAATAACCAAGAATTCAAGCCTTTTAACAAGAAAACATAAATACGGTTCAAGAAAGACCTAAACTGAGCCCAAAGAAACAAAACTAGGCCCAAAGGAACAAAATTGGATGCCCAAGCCTTCAAGCATGGACGCCTGGCGGCCACACTTCACGCCTGACAGCCAAACATGCACGCCCAGTGGCCTTTCCAAACGCCCGATGTTCCTCCCCATTTTGGCACACACGCTTGGTGGTAGCTTCCCAAGCCCATCGTTCAAACAAATTCTGAATGTGCAGTTGGGCCAGGCCCAAAGTTGAAGACATACGCTTGGCGTTCATCAACCTGAACTCCCAGGATACAACATTATTAAGACCCAATCTGAATTATATAAATCATAAGAAGCTTTAATCTCATCCAAAGATTTAAGATTCAAGATATTAGTTATCACTAATTTCTTCTAGAAAGATAAAGATTTAGTTGTTAGGATTTTTCTAGATTAGATTTGAATTATTGTTAATATTTAATTTTAATTTAAGTAGGTAGTTATCTTATCTTTCCTAAAGATAAGATTAAAGTTAGTTTTTGGATTCAAATTTTAGATGGAATTTAGGATATAAATAAGTGAACAGGGTTCACAAGATCGAGGATCGGGAGGAGGATCTTTGGATCCCAATCCATCCATCGGTGGATCACACACCTCTCTCATAATTAGGATTAGTTTTTTCTTCATCATGAGTCATTAAACCTCCTCCGTTGAAGGTTAGGAGCTCTGTTTGGTTTTAAGATGAATGATGTAAGTGTTTTCTTCATTCCAATTCATGCATCTTTACTTTTTCAAGATTGAGTTTTGTTCTTCATCAATAATGGTTAGAACTATCGAAAAATATTCTAATTTTATTTTGGATTTTGATTTTATATTTAGAGGTATTAATTTCAGAATTAGCTTAAAAATCATATCACAATCTTCACTTATCTAG
Organism: Arachis hypogaea; assembly: GCF_003086295.3. Lineage (NCBI taxonomy): Eukaryota > Viridiplantae > Streptophyta > Magnoliopsida > Fabales > Fabaceae > Arachis > Arachis hypogaea. Next base: position 58,476,597 of record NC_092052.1, read on the forward strand.
AGCTAGTTCGAATAAGTGACATATAATTCGGCTAGTGATAGTTCTTGAAGATTGTGCGGCTTAAAATCGAAACTGTTCTTCACCTCTTTTCTCGATTAGTTGACCAAGGGATTGACGACTAATTGAGTTTAGGAAAATTAAATCACCAAGGGATTCGGGTTTGATTATAAATGATTTGCTGTGAAAATATTTTTGCATGAATTAAATAAGAAAGCATAAACATTGTTCTTCCAAGAATCAAACATCTCCGAAACCTTTAACATTCTCATGCAATGATTTTCTTCAAACTTCAAGCATCCTCCCAAGTCTTTTTATTTGTTTCTTCTTTTCTTCAAGATCCACAATCCAAAATCAAAGGTTTGATCGATCTAATTAGATATTTAACTAGTCAATACTTGACTCAATCTGTTAATCCTCGTGAGAACGATATCGCCTCACCGTGGTATTACTTGAATAATCCAGTGCACTTGCCGGTATCCGTGAGCATTAATTTTTTCTCATTAGACTGTGCCAAGGAGAGGCTTGGGTATTAAATTCAATGGGTGCTTTATCACCCAGTAACTTGGGTCGACTGGCTCGAGATTATCGATTGAAAGTCTACATCAAAAGCTGCCTTGAGACAAAGCACATAGGGTCAACACTTCAAACATCTCTCCCGAATCAAAAGTATAAAGTAAACGACTTCAAGGATCAAATAAGTTTAAGAGGAATCTCATAATACCATCTGAATTTGGGTTTTTTAAAATTCTTGATCCCAAGATTTCAAGATTCATTAAGATAAGAAAAGACCGTTTATGATCACAGAGATTATTGAAAAACCCCACTATTGAGTTGGACTTGAACGTACAAAGATATTCAATTTTTCTTCATTAAGTTTAACCTTGTTTTCTTTTCCTTTTGCTTGAGGACAAGCAAAGTTTTAAGTTTAGTATTGTGATGCGTTCGTATCTTTAGTAGTTTTTCTTCTATTTTTTTATATTTTCATAAAGTTAATTACAGTTTCTTTCATCTAAGCCGATTGATTTGTGGTATTTTCTGTTACTAATATATTTTCTAAGTGATTCCAAGAAAATATAAGAACAAAACCAAAAGGCAAAGGAAGCACCACCAAAGGCATCACTTGAAGTGCAATGCCAAGAGAGAAGGCATGCAACGCCTTCGAAAGACCAAGTAAGTTGGCGTGCCACGGCAAGAGGTGGCGTGCAACGCCTACCAAGAAGTAGATAAGCTGGCGTGCAATGCAGGGAATGGCATGTAATGCCTTGAACCAAGAAGAAGAGCTGGCACGCAACGCCACCACAAGGGGGTGCAACGCCTTTAAAGGAACAATAAGCTGGTGTGCAACACCACAAGTTGGCATGTAACACCTTCAATGAAACCAAAAAGGTGGCGTGCAATGCCTTCAAGCCCACAATAAGATGGTGTGCCACACCACAATGCCAAGCCCAAGCCCACTCCTTGGAAGATGCAATTTCGGTCGATATTAAGGAAGATTTTGTTAAGATAGGATTTGATTTGATTTGGTTTTAATTAGGATTTATATTATTATCATTAGTTATATTATTCTTCCTAAAAGATAAGATAAAAATTTAGTTTTTGAATTTGAATTTTAGGTAGACTTGGGATATAAATAAGTGAACATGGTTCACAAAGAATGCATCGTGTAACATCCTTACTATCAGAATGTCACGCCTCTGGCTGCGCCAATCTGATAGCGAGGATATTACAACGAATTCTATATACATAACAATAAACTAGGAGCTTTTAACTTGAAGCCATGTTGCTGTTTTCTTTAAAAATCGAAAGTTCCTTTTCACTTTTTACAAACATGCATATACATATAAACAAAACTTCTTACACAAGCAACTTACAAATATTATATACATACATATCATTACAATTCTGACTCTTATCCCTCTTACAAGAATATAATAATAATAAAAGGTGAGGAAAAACTATAACTAACATATCAAAACAAAAACAGCAAAGCTAAGAACTCAGTAAAAACTTCATAAGCTTCCTAGTCTGTCTTGAAAAGAGAAGTCTGTAGGGGGTGAGAACATCATCCTCGTGGGTTCTTAGTAGAGGGTTTAAGAATTATCATAAGAAGATATTTAAAAGAAAACTATTTTCAAATGCAGTGATTATCGCTCGTCTTATGAATCTTTTTGAAAATAACCAGTTAATTATCCGAAAGTTCAAATTCATATTTTAAATTTATAAAATCCAATCAAACATAATACCCAAAGGGTTTCACTACATACCAGAGGACATACTAACCAAACTTACCACCGATTCATCCAATCACAGCCTCCGTCCCAAACATAACCAAATCACGGCCTCCGGCCCAACACAAATGAACTCACAACCTTTGGCCCAACACAAAATTAAATCATGGCCTCCGACTCAAAGCATAATCAAATCACCACTTAAACCACCATAGTCCAAACCAACCAGTCATAATCACAAGTAATAAAGTTTAAATACAATCAAGAGTAATTATAGCAAGTATGGCAATTAGCAGTTAAATAAAAAATATTCACATAGGCAAACCAAATACAATATGCACACCCAAACAGTGTCACATAGATGCAAATGATGCATGCCTACCCTATGGCCAATGAGCTCATCTGTCAGTTATACAGTCAAACCCAACATGTCCAGTAACAAACCCTGGACAGTCCCCCAGTGCGTGCATCTCCAAGAGGTATTCACTTTCCTTGGAGGAATTATCCGAAAAGGTCTAAGTGTTCGGCCACATCTTGCGACAGAGGGTCAACAAAATCTCAAATCTCAACCCGGAGCAAGTGGGGGCGAACCACTACATCTACCTAGGGAGTTTCAATCTAAACTTGGAGTAAGTTGGGCGAACCACTGCATCTACCTAAGGAGTCTCAAATCTCATTCTCAACCTAGAGCAAGTGGGGCGAACCACACCCTTGCACCTACTCAGGGAGTCTCCATCTCAACCTGGAGCAAGGGAGATAAACCACACCCTTGCATGTACCTAGGGAGTCTCAATCTCAACCTGGAGCAAGTGGGGCGAACATTGTATTTACCCAGGAAGTCTCAAATCTCATTCTCAACCCAGAGCAAGTGGGGTGAACCACACCCTTGCATCTACCCAGAGAGTCTCAATCTCAACCCAGAGCAATTGGAGGCAAACCACACCCTTACATTTACCAAGAAAGGTACCATTCTCTACCAGGAGCAAGTAGGGCAAACCACAACCCTGCATCTACCCAAGGAGTTTAAAAAAAACTAATTCTCTTTCATAAAACTTATATTCACCAAAACAAAAATCCCAAATTAACTTAAAATACCATTTCTCTTTTAAACACTCATTTTTAAATAACCAAAATCACTTTTTATCCAAAAACTTAGTACATTAAAAAATAAACCATTTCTCAGTTCATCCTCTTGAAAAGTAAGTTAAATCCTCATCTTTATTCAACCAAAAACTCCAAGCTAACTTCAAAATCTTTTCAAGTTTAAACATCTTTTAGAAGACCCAAAAACCATCCAGTTTACAAATCAAAGTCTTAACTGGAATAACATAACCATTTATTCTTTAAAAATCACTTTAAAGGTCGCTAAAACACCCAAAATCATACTCTTTTCTTTAGTTAAATCAAACTCAAATAAAATCATTCTTCAATCAAATTAACCAAAATAAAACTTCCAAATTCTCATAAAAATTTCAACAGCATCTCGTCTAAAACTTAGACTTTGCTATCCTTCTCGAGTCCCAACCAAACCATTTCTCAAATTCTTCTCAACCATTTTCAAAATCAAACCAATGCCAATAATAAATCATTTCCAAACCTCAAATCATTTCCAAATATCAAATCATTTCCAAATCTCAAATCATTCAAAATATCAATTCGCTTATAATAAATCAAGAAAATCAATTCAACAAAATCAACCAACAAACCAGAATACCCAGCCTTCTCAAATTGTCAATAAATTAACCAGGCAAACAATTGCAATGATCTAGAGCAACTCAATTCAATCCATAAGACTCACACAATCACAAAAAATGTATTTCTTACGTCAATATCGATTTATAACAATTCTGAAATATAAAACAAGTTTTTAGAAAAATCCCTACCTCGAATAGTCGAAACCCAAAAACTATAAAATGCGTCAAAAACTCATTTTTCTCCCGGCCCGCAACAGCGACAGTCGCAATCATAGTTCCGTTCCACTTTCGTTGCAACAACAACAACTTTAATCGCGACATTCAATAACCAGAACTCGACCCTGTGTTACCAAAATCTCAAAATCTTTAACAAACAATAACAGAATACATATACACTAGTGGTGAGGGTTTTCTACGCAAGAATGACTTATTGCACAAAAAGGAACCAAGAACAGAGCAGCTACAACTCCAGCGAGTGACTTCGGTGAATCCTATCAGTGGCGGCGTTGACCACCGTAACCCAAATAGTGGCGACGGCGGCCTCTGGCAACGCCGATGATAGAATGTCGACTCCAATGATGGCGTGCAACTCACCGGAGACTTTGGCAGCGGTGGAGGATGACATCAGCGGCAATAAATACAGTGGAGACGGTGAAGGAAACTTGATTAGCCTCGGACCTCTCTCTATCTCTCTCTCATCTTCGTGCGCTTTCTTTCTCCTTCCCCTGTTCTCTCCGTTGCTAGGTTCTGTGACGATGATGCGACTTTGACAATGGCATGGGATGACGGCACCACGACGACTCTCTCTCCCTGGCTTATTCTCACTCCACCCTAATGTCTCTCTCTCATTTGCGTTTCTCCCTCAGCTGCGTAACGGCAACACGATGACGACGGCAGCCATGTGTGTGTGTGTGTGTGTGTGTGTGTGTGTGTAAAATGTAGGTGAGAGTGACAGAGAGGGAGGGGTGGCGGCTAGGTTAGAGGGAGGGTGAGTTAGGTCAAAATTAGGGATAAGGTTTGGGTAGGATTAGGTATAAGGATAATTTTGTAATTTTAATAAAAATAGGTGTAATGTAACAATCGAAAACCAATTTTAATCCAACAATAATTATCAATAAAGAAATACTATTATTTAAAAATAACTCTAATTTAAGAATTAGAGATAATCAAATTAATTTCTTTTTATTCATAAAATAAAGTTTAAAATCTAAATATTCATATTAAAGCAAATAAAATTCTCATTATTTTTCAATTACTAAAGATTTATATCATCAATAAGGAAATACCCAATTAATATGAAAATCTCTGAAAATATAATTTTAAATAAATAAAATAAATCATAAATAGCTTATTATTTCATTTTCAAAATTCCAAGGTCTTACATCCTACCCCACTTATAAAAATTTTCGTCCTCTAAAATTGATACAAAATGAAAGAGGTTCCATTAATTTTACTTTTAAACATATTTAAGAAAAAAAACAAAAAACCCAGCATTATATATATATATATATATATATATATATATATATATATATATATATATATATATATATATATATTCAAGTACCAAGATATTCATGTGGCATAAAATATAGGGAAAATAGTGTGGTGTGAAGTAGAAACTACAATGTAGGCTTGATGCAAAAATTATATGGTTCAAACATGTGATGATAGTGTAATATAGTGAAAGGTTACAAAACAGGTTGCCACCACGGTTACAATGTTGGCACACTAATCTCGTACCAACTTCAGATCTTCCACTTTCCCAACCTCGATATAACTTATCTCCACCATTCTTAACCGTGCTTTATGGTACGCGAAATTAGAACTCGCACAACTTCACCGGCAAGTGCACCGGGTCGTCCAAGTAATACCTCAGATGAGTGAGGGTCGATCCCACGAGGATTGTCGGATTGAGCAAGCAATAGCTATCTTGTTGGACTTAGTCCGGCAAATAATAAAAGATGGTTGTGTTGATGTAACGCATAAATAGTAAAATAGCAAATAAAGAAGGCAAGTAAACAGATCTGGAATAAAACAATGATGAGAAAATAGTAAGGTCTCAAAGATATTTATCTTTCCGTATTAAGACTTCTTACCAACTATTTTAACAATGAGTGATTCATTCCATGGCAAACCATAAGTGATTAAAACATAATCTCTTAGTAATTTAATCTCCTCTAATCTTACTAAAATGCCATAGACAGTGTCAATTGCTTTAGATCAGAGGGTGAAGTTCAAAAAACCAGTTTAGCGCCACAAAAACCTCAATTACCCAGAGCTAACCGGATTTTATGAGGAGCATTTAGGAGGAGCATTTTCAAGCTATAGCTCAAGCAAGATAGCTCTCTCAAGAATCACAAGAACTCATGTAGAATAAGGGGTCGTACTCTCATTCCACCCCAGATTCATAAGATTAAGAACGAAAACAACACCTTAGAATTGAATCAAACATTAATTAAAATAGAAGAATAATAATATTAATCCATAGAAATAAACAGAGCTCCTAACCTTAACCAAGAGGATTAGTTGCTCATAACTTTACAAAGAAAATAAGTTCTGAAAAGTATGGAAGAAGATCTAATTCTCCCTCCTGGGAACGTGATCCTTTAGAGGAAGGAAGTCCCTTATTTATAGTAAAAACCTCTAAGACTAAACCTAGAATTAAAATTCAAACTTAAATCAAAACAAAAATCAAATCTAGATCAAATAAAAAATATTGAATTCTAAACCTAAAAGATATTGTTTGTAATTAAAAATTACAAAAAAAATAAAATAAGCTAAGAAGTGCTAAATCCACTTGAGAGGCCTAAAGAGGAGTGATTCGAGCTGTTGGGGTGTTTAACTTCAATAATGGGCATTTAAACGCCCAAAGGGGAGTGTAATGATGCTGATTCTGGCCCCCTACTGGCGTTCAGCACCAAAATGGACGTTCAGCGCCGGGAGTTACTCCTTCTTGGGCGCTAAATGCCAGGCTCGGCGTTTAGCGCCAGATTTGGCATTGATTTCGGAAAAAAAGTATAGACTATTATATATCATTGGAAAGCTATGGAAGTTGGCTTTCTAACACCATTAAAACCGCATCAATTGGAACTCTATGGCTCGATTCATGCTCATTGGAATGCAAGGAGGTCAGGGTTGACTGCATCTACTATCCTTTCTTCATTGTTGCACCAAACTCTGCCAAATTCGCACGAAATTCACCTGAAATCATAAAAATGCTACAAAAACTCAAAGTAGTATCCAAAGAGGATTTTGCACTAAAATATAATAAAACTTAATAAAATTTAACTAAAAATAACTTGAAAATGATAGGAAAAAGGGTATAAGATGCTCACGCATCACAATACCAAACTTAAACCGTTGCTTGTCCTCAAGCAACCAAAACAATATAGGTCCAAGGAAGAGAAAACACATAAAATTAGAGTTGTCATTCATGCTCAGATCTAAATACTGAATGGAGCTATTAACACTCTGTTTCTGAATAGCATTGGCATCTCACTATCCTTTGAAGATCAGAAATATTGGAATCCTTTAAAACTAGAATTCGGATTATATTATTGATTCTCTTCTTTAAGTTCTTCTTGATTCTTGAACATAGCTTTTGTTCTTTTGGTGTTTTTCACCTTTGAGTCTAGCCGTGACTCTAAGCGTTTTGTTTTCAAGCTTATCTTGATACATGAACGCCACAAGCACTTAACTGGGGGAACCCTTTGGATTCAACTTTTGCTTTGCTTTTATTCCCAGACAGTGGTGCTCAGAGCCTTAAGCGTACTCTTTACAGCATTGGGTCACGACTTTAAATGTTCAGTCTCAAAGATTACTTAACACTCTCACACCACAAGCATATAGTTAGGGATAGCAAGTCTTTTGAGCTTTTTAGGCCAATTTTGACCCTCCTAATCACTGATGCTCAAAGCTTTTGACTTTTTTCTTTTGATTTTTCTTTTTATTTTTCTTTTGTTGTTTCTTTTACTTCAAGAATTAATCTTTTTAATATTTCAGAGAATCAATAATACTTCTCTAAATTCCTGTTCCTCAAGAACTAAAATGCCCAACTCCAACATCAAGTATGCACAGTTAATTCATACATTCAAAAAATAAATATAAGGCCACCACATCAAAGTAAATAGAATGACTTATAATATAACTCAAGACCTTGTGCATCTTACTTACTTCTTTTTCAAAAATTTTCTTCTTAAACTTAGTAAGTAATACATGAGACATCTTCTAACCATAAAATTTTTGAAATTGAACTACTGGACTAGAAAGCAAAGAAAATTCTAATAGTGATCATGCCAAAGCTAGAATAGAAACAGGAATCAAGATAAAAGAAGGGATAATAAAACTTAACCACCTCAGTTATGGTGGCTGCTGATCTTCCATGAAGATGATAAACTTGGTGCCATTGATGATAATCTTAAACCTAGAGCTCGCTCTGCAACACCATACTTAAAAAGTTTGCTTGTCCCCAAGCAAAGAAAGCTTGTTCCCTTTTTAGCATTTAATGCCAAGAATGCTTGCCTCCTTTCTGGCACTGAACGCACAGCCTGGCGTTTAGCGCTAGACCCTTCCTACTTCAGGGCACTCTGTTCTTCCTTCTAAGTCCTCCTTTCCCTGTTCTAAGTACTGTGCATGATCACAAATATTAGAAAAGCAAGGAAAACTATGAAAATCGATGACAAATAAATATCTACTAAAAGAAACTCAAACTAAAGAAAACTGAAATCAAAATAGAATTAAACTAAGGGATACTTATGATTAGGTTACCTCCCAGCAAGCGCTTCTTTAACGTCATTATCTTGACACTTGATTGTTGAATTGTCTTCCTCTTCTTCCAGTTGGTTAAAAGAAATGACTCCATTGGAGAAGAGTAGTGCCCTCGAATTTGAATTTCTCCTAACAAGTTTTCTTTTTTTGTTATCAGCTTGATTCTACTTGCTTGTTAGGGTAAGGGTTGGATTCCTTCTTGCTGACCTTCTCTTTTTCATGGATATCATCTTTTGTTCCTTGGTCACAGTCCCCTTTTTAGTACATTCCTTGATTATCCCTACCATTCTGAATTCAGGATTTGGGTATTGTATGATGGGTGGAGTATACCCTTCATCAAGAACCTCTTGAATTAGTGATTCAATGAACTCACCCTCTATGTAGCTCTCTGCTTCATTGGAGTGTAAATTTCCATAATTGTTTTCCTCCCCTACAACCTCCTTTGTTCGTGTATCTTCTTCTTCTTCCATGTGTGAGGGTGGAGAGTTCTCTAATTCACTGGGGTATGAACTCCTTTGAATGATTCCCTCACATTCTTTTGCAGGAATTTGTATTGCTTCTCTTGTGAGGGAGTTTGCCTGTTCTTCTGCTTAACACTTGGTAATCACCTCCAGATGCCCTTCTACCTTTTTGACACTCATTGTCATATCATGTATGTAACTTTGAGTGGCATTCCATAATTTTTTTATCGTAAGATCTAAAGCTAATTGTTCTTGATAAGGAGATGATGATTCTTGATATGAATAATGAGATGGTGGCTCTTGATATGAGTAAAAGGAGCATGGTTCTTGGTATGAATAGAGAGGTGGTGGTTCTTGGTATATGTAAGTAGGGGATAAGGATGGAAATTTTTGCAAAATTTCATCTGTTATTTGCTCTAGTTCTTAGCAGGAAAGATCAAAAGATGATGGTTCTTGATATGAACAAGAAGAAGATGGTTTTTTATAAGGATAGAGAGGTGGTGGTTCTTAGTATAAATATGGATATGGTGGTTCTTGATATAAGTAAGGAGATGATGGTTCTTCATAGATAGAATATGGAACATTGACATCTTTTTGCTCTTGACCTTGCCAACCAAAATCCGGGTAGTTCCTCCATCCACAATAATATGAATCACTTCTTAGATATGAGTAGTAACCCATGTGATCTCTTTCCATTATTTTTTCCTCAGCACAAAATACCAAACAAAATTAAACGCACCAGGTGGTAAACAAAAAAAGCAAGAAAGAATTTTTTTTAAATTTTGAAAATAAATAAAAAATAGAATACTAATTCAAAAATAAAAAAAAAACTAAAAATTTCAAAACAAATTAAAAAAATTAGAAAAAAAGGGATTTTAAAAATATTCGAAATGCAAAAAGAAAGAGAAAATACTAAAGAAACACCAAACTTAAAATTTGAATTTAAATGAAAATAAGATAAGATAACTAAATTTGAAAATCAAGGAAAAGATAAATAAGATAAAGATCAAAAATCAAGAAAGACAAACAAGAAATGACTCGAAAATTAATAAGAAAATTAAATTAAACAAAAAGATCACTAACAAGACACCAAACTTAAATTTGAAATTAAATCAAAACAAGATAAAGATGCAAGAATTAATTTTTGAAAATTCAAAAGAAAGGGTTTTTAAAAGAAAAAATTTTGAAATTCAAAAAGAAAGAAAAGAGAACACCAAACTTTAAAATTTGAAATTAAATAAAGATAAGATAACTTGGAGCAAAGTTTCAAAAATAAAGAAAAGATAAATAAGACAAGATTTCAAAAATTAAGAAAGATAACCAAGATAGAATTCAAGAATTAAAAAGTAAATTAATTAAACCAAAAAAAAAATCACTAAAGGGCACCAAATTTAAAAATTGAAATTAACTAAAAAGAAGATAACAAAATTCCGAATTTAAAAGGAAAAGGTAAACAAGATAGAAGTCAAGATTTTAAGAAAATAAACAAGATAAAAAGAAATCCCAAACTTAAAATTTAAAATTAATTAAAAATAAGATAACCAAGACAAAGAAAATTGAAAATAAGGGAAAGATAGCTAAGAGAATGGTCAAAAATTTAGGAAAACAAACCAAATAATTTTTGAAAATCAAATAAAGAAAAAGGAAAAATTAAAAGACACCAAATTTAGAATTTGAAATTAAAGAAAAAGAAGATGACAAAAAAATTCGAAAATTAAAGGAAAAAGATAAACAAAAAAGAAATAAAAAATTCAAGGAAGCAAACAAAACCAAATTCAAAAATCAAAAAGAGAAATAATTAAACAAAAACTACTGAGAAACACCAAACTTAAAATTTTGAAAATAAGAGAAAATTAAAAATGACACTTTTCGAAAAAAAAAGTAAAGAAATATGTAAAACTCAAAATTAGAAACTCAAAAGGAAATAAATGGTCAAAACTGATAAAAGTATCTAAGCAACAAGACAACCGGTAGTTGTCAATCACAAACAATCTCTGGAAACGGCGCCAAAAACTTGGTGTGCGAAATTAGAACTTGCACAACTTCACCGGCAAGTGCACCGGGTCGTCCAAGTAATACCTCAGGTGAGTGAGGGTCAATCCCAGGAGGATTGTAGGATTGAGCAAGCAATAGCTATCTTGTTGGACTTAGTCAGGCAAATAGTAAATGATGGTTGTGTTGATGTAACGCATAAACAGTAAAATATCAAATAAAGAAGGCAAGTAAAAAGATCTGGAATAAAACAATGATGAGAAAACAGTAAGGTCTCGGAGATGTTTATCTTTCCGTATTAAGACTTCTTACCAACTATTTTAATAATGAGTGATTCATTCCATGGCAAACCATAAGTGATTAAAACCTAATCTCTTAGCGATTTAATCTACTCTAATTTTACTAAAATGCCACAGACAAGGTCAATTGTTTCAGATCAGAGGGTGAAGTTTAGAAAACCAGTTTAGCACCACAAAAACCTCAATTACCCAGAGCTAACAAGATTTTATGTCACATATCTAATTAGCTTAGGTAGATTGCAGTTTAGGAGGAGTGTTTTCAAGCTGTAGCTCAAGCAAGATAGCTCTCTCAAGAATCACAAGAACTCATATAGAATAAGGGGTCATACTCGCATTCTACCCCAGATTCATAAGATTAAGAACGAAAACAACACCTTAGAATTGAATCAAACATTAATTAAAATAGAAGAATAATAATATTAATTCATAGAATTAAACAGAGCTCCTAACCTTAACCAAGAGGAATAGTTGCTCATAACTTTACAAAGAAAATAAGTTCTGAAAAGTATGGAAGAAGATCTGATTCTCCCTCCTGGGAACGTGATCCTTTAGAGGAAGGAAGTCCCTTATTTATAGTAAAAACCTTTAAGACTAAACTTAGAATTAAAATTCAAATTTAAATCAAAACAAAAATCAAATCTAGATCAAATAAAAAATATTGAATTCTAAACCTAAAAGATATTGTTTGTAATTAAAAATTATCAAAAGAAAATAAAATAAGCTAAGAAGTGCTAAATCCACTTGAGAGGCCCAAAGAGGAGTGATTCAAGCTGCTGGGGTGTTTAACTTCAATAATGGGCATTTAAACGCCCAAAGGGGAGTGTAATGATGCTGATTCTGGCCCCCTACTGGTGTTCAGCACCAAAATGGACGTTCACCGCCGGGAGTTACTCTTTCTTGGGCGCTAAACGCCGGCAGTGATTCCGGAAGAAAAGTATAGACTATTATATATCGTTGGAAAGCTCTAGAAATTGGTTTTCTAACGCCGTTGAGACCCCATCAATTTGACCTCTATGGCTCAATTTATGCTCGATGGAATGCAAGGAGGTCAGGGTTGACAGCATCTACTATCCTTTCTTCGTTGTTGCACCAAACTCTGCCAAATTCGCCCGAAATTCACCTGAAATCATAAAAACACTAAAAAACTCAAAGTAGAATCCAAAGAGGATTTTTGCACTAAAATATAATAAAACTTAATAAAATCTAACTAAAAACAAGTAGAAAATGATAGGAAAAAGGGTATAAGATTCTCACGCATCACTTTATCCTACAGATCATCCAGGAATTCTCAACCTCTTCAATTACTTTGCAAACCTGCTACAGGTCACAAGTTTAACATCCACAAACTCCTTCGTGGGAATCAAAACTGCACAACATCTTGTAACATCGTACACTTACAAGCTTCACTTTTCGCACCCGCAGAATGTGTTTTAAAGAACTAGCGCATCGGTTGCTATGTCTAATGGTCGCATGTGACAACAAAACAAATCTCGAATTTACTCAGAAGGATACAAGACCTCAAAAAAGAAGGACAAGCAACAAGGACAATGTTCGCAAGAGTTTGAAAGAATTGTTGAAACCACAAGTAAACAAGGATGTACAAGCAGTGAAGTGTGTCGGAAAGAAAATCATATCACAATCTCAAGAAAAGAATCTTTGATAAAAAAAACTTTGGTAAGAACAATAAGAGGATAAACGGTGCACTAGTTTGAAATAAATTCAAGCTGACTCAGATAAGTATAAGATTCACAAGAGAAGGAAAACTAAGAGTAATGGTAATGTTCACAAAATTTAAAAGAATGATTAAGAACAGAATCAAATATGACATCCATAGAAACGAAAAGCTGAAGAAGGAATTAGTCCATCCTTAAAAGGAAAGATATGAGTCCAACATTTTCAAAAGAACAACAAATGCATAAATAATATGTTATGCTAAACTAAATACAAATTAAAATAAATTAGGTGAAGTTTGTCAAATTAAGATCAATTGGAATAAAGGCAAAAATTTTCTTCAAGAATTTTGAAGAATACCTAAGTACAAAATCAAGTAAAAAAGATATGCGTAAAAATTGTAACAAAGTCATTGGGAAATCAAGTTATATTTAAAGTAAATATATTTTCGAAATCAATAAAAGAATAGAAGATGCACTGGAAACAAACAATTTTAAACTGTATAAAAAAGTTTCAAAATTCATATAAAGGAGTGTATATCAAATCAAAAAGCAATCTTATTAAAATTTAAAGAATGGTTATAGATATGGTCGACTAAGTGATAATTGAATCACAATTTCTTTAAAAAGAACTCGGAATAAGAACCTTAAAAGGTATATTGCACCAAGACAAGTTCAAAGCACATCAAAGAGTACATGAGTCAAGAAGAAGAGTTTAAACGTACAGTACAAAGCAGATATTCAAGGAATTTAAGTAGACATGTGTAATTAAGATCAAACAAGAATGCATATGAACTAAGAACAGTGTTGGAAAATAATTCAATTTACTTTCTGAGAAAGAAATCTCAAACAAGAGCTTCAAGGAAAACCATGAAAGAACAAGATACATAACCGAGTAACATCGAGATACAACTTCTAATGTTCCCAAAACCTGCGACATGCGTTACCTATTATATCTATATCGTCTATGATAACCCGTTTGTGTTCTCATATACATAAACTATTAGCGTTAAGTTGGCCAAACTTAATACCATGAGATATGCAATGATAGACTAACTTCATTAATCAGTAGATAGTCATGTGCATAAAGCTCTAACTCTCATCATCCGGACAAGACCTACAACATAATAGATGCCCAGAGTATGAAATTGAAGCATAGTTGGTCCATTTCTTAGGTTCTACAAGAAAGACTGCTCTGATATCATAATGTAACATCCTTACTATCAGAATGTCACGCTTCTGGCTGCGCCACTCTAATAGCGATGATATTACGATGACTTCTATATACTTAATAATAAAATAGGAGCCTTTAACTCAAAACCGTATCGCTGTTTTCTTTAAAAATCGAAAGTTTTTTTTTCACTTTTTACAAACAAGCATATACATATATACAAAACTTCTTACACAAGCAACTTACAAATATTATATACATACATATCATTGCAATCCTGACTCCTATTCCTCTTACAAGAAAATAATAATAACAAAGGCAAAGAAAAAACTATAACTAATATATCCAAACAAAAATAGCACAGTTAAAAACTCAACAAAAACTTCATAAGCTTCCTCGTTCGTCCTGAAAAGAGCAGTCTGTAGGGGGTGAGAACATCATCCTTGCAAATTTTCATTAGAGAGTTTAAGAATTGTCATAAGAAGATATTTAAAAGAAAACTATTTTAAACGCAGTGATCATCGCTCGTCTTATGAATCTTTTTGAAAACCAACGGCTAATTATCCAAAAATTCAAATTCATATTTTAATTTTATAAAAGCCTATTAAACATAATATCCAAAGGGTTTTACTACATGCCAGAGGACCATACTAACCAAACTTACCACCGATTCATTAATCAAGGCCTCTAGCCCAACACAAATTAACTCATGGCCTCTGGCCCAACAAAAAATCAAATTATGGCCTCCAACCCAAAGCATAATCAAATCACCATTCAAACCACCATAGTCCAAACCAACTAGCCTCAATCATAAGTAACAAAGTTCAAACACAATTAAGAGCAATTACAGCAAGTATGGCAATTAGCAATTAAATAGGAATATTCACATAGGCAAACCAAATACAATATGCATACCCAAACAATATCACATAGATGCAAATAATGCTTACCTGCCCTATGGTCAATGAGCTAATATGTCGGTTATACACTCAAACCCGACATATCCGGTAGCGAACCCTAGACAGTCCCTCGTGCGTGCATCCCAAGAGGTATTCACTTTGTAAAACCCGTAATATTAATAAGTAATTAGCCAATAAATTAATAATTAATTAGAGAAATTAAAAATATAAATTTTATAGTTTAATAAGATAGAACTAATTAAAATTAGAATTTTGACACTAATTTTAAAGAATTTGGCCCAAGATTTGACCAAACGGACCAAACCGGTCGAGCCGAGCCCAAACCAGGCCCGTGGACCCAACCAACTTATTAAATAAAATGAGCATCAGCTCATCTCCTTTCCCATTTCACCATTTCATGCAGGGAAACAAGGAGAGGGGAAGAACACAAGCTTCAAACCTTGTTCTTGTATCAAATTCCAATTACTTTTGATCCGGAGCTCCGATCGCTGCACCATTTGCGGCCACGCGTCCAGTGCGTCGAGCTCTACAAAGCCCGGTAACCAATTTTGGTAAGAAACCTCATCTCTTGTCTCAGCCTCTCAATTCCCTTGGTCTTTGAAATTTTGAGGGTTTAGTTGTTAAAGCTTGATGTCTTGATGTTTAGGCTCAAATTAGCTTGAGAAATTTGTGGGTCCTTGTTCAATCAAGACACATATAAGGTGAAAACTCTTAAAACCTTGCAAATTCTTAGCTTATGTGAGTTTGGATATTGAATTTGGTATATAAGTGTGGTAATGTGAATTAGGTGTGTAAGTATGTAAATTGGAGACTTGGTGGAGCTTTGGGTGTCATTACTTTAGATTCTTGGGGCTGAATTTTGGACATTTCGGTGGTGCTCTTGGGATATACGAGAAAATCGGCCAAGGTATGGTTTAGGTTTCTCGTATTCAATATATAATGTCCTGTGAAAACTTAGGCTAGATGACCATAGGATAGGTTAGAATGCATGAAAATGTTTAATGCTTAGCACCCTTGATGATGATTATGATATGAATTGAGTATTGTTGGATGATTGTTGTGTATGATGATAATATGATGTTAAGTGATGAGTTAGTGATGAATGACATAATGATGTGAATATATGTATTGAGTAGGTAGGTGATAATCTTGCTTATTTAAAATGAGAAATTTAGGTTTGAAATTGTGTAATATTGAAGTTTGATTGAATGTGGTATGATATGGGGAATTTGGTGTTGTGTTGGTGTGCTATGAAATGTTGCTGAGGTGAATATGGATATAGAAGTTTGGATTTGAGTTTTGTTTTTATTGAAAATTGAGGTTTGAGGTTTTTGTGAAAAACTTATTTTTATCCGAACTTTGGCGAGCCATAACTTAGCTTCCGGACCCCCAATTTGATTCAAACCTATTTTATAATTAGATCTGTGAAGTTTATGTCATTCGAAGAATGGATGAAAAATATTTTAAAATGAAAAAAGTTATGTGCGTCAGAAGTTTGGAGGGAAAAACTGAAATTCTGCAGACTTAGCTATTTCTGGTCAATCTGCAGTGTATGTGTACGCATACCCTTCATTCGCGAAGGGTCGTTACTATCCAGCGTACAAGCGTACGCGGACAAGGCTATGCGTACGCGAAATAGGCCAAAATGCATGCATACGCGTGGCCCACGCGTACGCGTGACATTTCAATAATGCACTCCCACGCGTACGCGTGGCCCCTGTTTCAGCAAAAAAGAATTTTGGATTTTAAAGATTAATTTCAAATCTCTAAACCTCTATTTTCATTCCTTTGCCCTTAGACCTTAGTGGTATGCTTAGTAATGAGATGAAGTTAGGAAGGAGAAGTAACTGGTAGAGGAAGAAAGATTTTTAAAAGGTAATATGTGGTTGGAGAAGACGGTATTTGATTCGATAAGGATGATGGAAGTGGTATATGAGGCAATTAAGAGAGTAAAGTATTATTGAGAATGATGTATGAGCCAATTGATTATGTTAATTAATTAAGAACGATGAGGTGAGCTATGAATTATTATTAAGAATGAAAATGATATTTATGAGATATAATTGGTTATTATCGAGACATTCGTTGACCCGCTGTGCATATGATGTGACTGAGCACTTTAACTCCCTGGGTTCCCCCATGGGCATGCATATATGAATATTATTGAGCTTGGGGTGTTCTCTCTCCCATGTCAGCTTGGGATTCTTCCCATGGTTAATTTTTGAGCTTGGGGTGTTGTCTCCCCCATGTCAGCTTGGGATTTTTTCCATGGACATTGTTGAGCTTGGGGTGTTGTCTTCCCCATGTCAAATTGGGTTCTGTCCCATGGTTTATTTTTGAGCTTGAGGATGCGCGTACAGAGGAACTGTCCACGGTTAGCTACCAGGACATGTTGGGCTGGTTATGTAACCGACAGTTGATATCAATAGCCATAGGACAGGCATACATCAAATCCATATTGTTTGAATTACTTATTTGTGCATTAATTGGGATTGTCTAAATGATTTTAATATAATAATTGTTATACTTGCTATCTGTATCACTTGTATTCTATCTGTGTCTGTCATTGTCTATTTGTTTGTCTATGTAAATTCACCGGAGTTGGAGGAATGGAGGAAAGACAGAGAAGTTAGGGATTTAGTTAGGCTTAAGACTTGGTTAAGTTAGAAATCCCTAGAAAACCACCTTGACTTATGGTTTCTACTTTAGTTCTTTAAGTTTTATAATCTAAGTGTTGGCATTTTAGGATTGCCTCTGGCATTCCAGGACCTTATATCTTATGTATCTGACTCCTTTACCATGCTAAGAACCCCCGGTTCTCATCCCATATGATATTTGTATTTTTCAAATGCAGGTCAAGAGGCACCTCGCTAGGTATCTGGAGTTCTGTAGCGAAGTGGATTTTGGGACTTTATTTTGATGTATAGTTTGTACATGGTCATATGTGTATAACTCTCCAAACAACTTGTTTTATTTTGTACCTCTTAGAGGTTTATGGAGAACTAAGGTTATATATATTTTTTTTTGGACTTTGGGTTATGTATATATGTATGTAAATATTCTCCGGCCAGCCTTAGCTTCGTAGGCTGAGTTAGGAGCTTGTTATTTTGTACTCTTGGCCCTCTACTCTTGTCTTTTGTATATATATATATGTTAGTGAACCATAGCTTTCTTGTACGCAAGTAATCTTGTTCCTAAGAGTTGCGCTTTTTAATTTTGCAATTTTGTTTTACCCGTTTTTCAAGGCTCCTCGTATGATATATCCTTTCCAATATGTATATATGTATATATATATATATATATATATATATATATATATATATATATATATGTATGTATGTATGTATATATTATTTTAGAGGTCGTAATACCACACCACCTCTGCTTTATGACTTAAGAGTAAAGCTATGTATGGTATGGTGTTACATTATTGTATCAGTGCAGTTCGTTCTTGTAGAGCCTGAGGGACTGACTGACTATACTTCTATGGATTCTCTGTGTGTATGTCTATGTGCTATTAGGATATCTAACTGATATATATATGGCATAAACGTTTATGAGCATGCATTTGGGACTTAAAGCACTAGACTTGTGATATTGAGACTGATCCACTTGATATCACTTGTTTGGTGTATATAGGAACCAGATGTTGACTCGTGGACGCGGTCGCGGCCAAGGTAGAGAGTAGAGTGGTAATGAGAGGCCCAAAATAAATGGGAATAACCCTGCGAACTTCATGGCTACCCTGAAGACCATGGCTGCTGCCATGCAGGGCATGACTGCGGCGTTAGGAAACCATGCCGGTAATGGGAATGGCGGTAGCGGAGAAAACGGACCGATGACCTTAGCGACCTTCCTGAAGGTAAACCCACCCATATTTAGAGGAACGACGAACCCCACGGAGGCAGATAATTGGTTTCAGGCTATGGAAAGAGCCTTGCATGCGCAACAAGTGTCCGAGGATCAACAGGTTGAATTTGCCACTTATCAGTTGGTGGGGGAAGCACAATTCTGGTGGCAGGGGACTCGATGTCTCCTACAACAAGGTGATGCCGCGATACCTTGGGATGCTTTCCGACTTGAATTCTATAGGAAATATTTTCCTAACTCTGTCAGGACGGCAAAGGAGCTCGAGTTACTACAATTAAAGTAGGAATCCATGTCAATAGCCGAGTATACGAACAAGTTTGAGGAGCTGTGTCAACTTTCTAAGATCTGTCAGGGTGCCCCAGAAGGCTTCGAAGAATGGAAGTGCATTAACTACGAAGGAGGACTTTGGAGTGACATTTTGAGTACCGTGGTCCCGATGGAGATCAGAACCTTCTTTGAACTGGTAAACAAAAGCAGAGTTGCTGAAGATTGTCTGAGAAAGGCGGCATTAGATAAGGGTGATCACCGAGCCTCTGTTAGGGGAGATCAAAAGAGAAATTTTGTGCCTAGAGGTCAAGATTTCAAGCGAGGCGGAAATATTCCACAACAACATCAAAGTCAGAATAACTTCCAGAGGTTCAATAATAATAACAACCAAGGAAGAGGACACAGAAAACAGGCTTAGGCGATTCGACTTGTAGGAGGTGTAGAAGGTACCACCTGAACACTCCGTGTAGAGCCGGTTGGGATGTATGTTATTATTGTGGGAGAGCCGGGCATATGTCCTCTTATTGTCCAGAAAAGAAGAGTCAGAAAGCTAGAAGAGCTCCGCAGGCAGAACGAGTGTACACCATGGCAGTGGTTGGTGCTGAGGGCACAGATGCTCCAATTAGAGGTAATGGTGAGTTAGTAATTGAAATTTCGACTGCCTTGCATGATAATGACCTGTAGTACTCATCATAATGCATTACCGAGCTGTGAGAATTGTGATTTCCAAGGGAATGATCGAATGATGACTTCCAATTGGTGAGACAAAATGGTGTTTGGTTGGCTTAGATGGAGTGACTAGGTTCTCAGAGAATAATAACTAGAATTATATAGTAGAAGAGGATTGAAAGAGTAAGCATACAACTTGAGTCATAGGTTAGGCATCGGGAGTGTTAAGAGTGGTGCGACGACACTATTAGAATCGGTAGAACTTAGGAGCTTGAGGGAGTATGAAATAGAAGACGAAATCCCTTCAAGTGTGCAATATAAGACAAAATCTGTTCAATCAAGTGTTCCCAGTAAGAAGCATCAGTTATGTCGGAGGGAAAAGAAGATAACAACAGGATGAATGATATGTGAGGGAGTACGTTAACAAATCTCGGCGAGTCAACCTAGTTTTCCTTTGAAGACATACACTGGGAGTCCATCTTAAATTCCTTCTTGAATAATGAACTGATCAACTTCCAAATCCTATTTTTCTACTTGCGTGAATCTCGTTTCTCCCGAAACGAGCTTGAGCTTGTCCTAGAGTGATCGTGTAAGTCCTTAAATCTTGGCGTTTACTGCGAGTGAAATTGCTTTATTTAGCGAACTTGAATTCCGTTGACATCAACTAAGATTTATTTAACTTGATGCACTTCATTCCCTTCCATCAAGCTTGGATTTCAATCCTCTCTTTGGAGTACACCTTAATTCCCTTCTTTGTGCATTTTTGGCTAGTCTCTAAGACTTGCTTCAATCACCACATAGGACATCCTTTTATCTTCCAGTGAGTATTGTTTGTGGAAATCAATCACCTTTGGACTCTATATCTGTTCGGACTTAGTTTAGCATCACACACAATTCTTAGGCATAATCATCGGGATACCGTGATGACGCCTCAGTACGAAGACTCTGAGCCGTAATCGAATAGTTTGATATCATTGAGTAATCGTGAAATCATATGACAAGCCTACTTACTTTCCGTCTATCGGAGAGGACTATCCATTGAGGGAGTTTGAGTTGACAGAAACATATCTTATGAAATAGTAAGATTATATTGTACGTTAATCAATTTCGTATCGAATTAACCCCGAAAGGATAGGGAGCCAAAACAACAGAAAGACTAGGCAAAATTCGGAGTGAGGTTCTAATGATATAAAGACAAATAAAGAGAGTTGTGCGGATAAGATAAAAGAATACCTAAATCGTTTGAAAAAGACAGTTATACGTACCCAGCAATTACTTAAACAGATTAAAATTAATGAGCAATTAAGATTAAGGAATTACAACCGAGAAGTATTGAACCAATTGTTGCATCGGCTACTGATGTGAAATAAATGTGCCTCGCATTTATTCGTTTGTAAACTATGAATCAAATTGATAAAAATTTTCCATCTCAAAGTGAAATTCTGAAATGTGCTTTTTTTTTTGTTTATTTATGATTATGGTCCAAATTCACATTGAGTTAAACTTCAATTTAAGCGCCTTAATAGTTTATATTAATTGAGATTGAAGCTCATTTCTTAGATCTATGTCACCGCAAATGCGTTCAGATTTAAAATGAGACATAGGACCAGTTTGGATAACTAACTTAATTAAACTCCTTTTGATAAAATAACTTAAATAATAAATGACTCTGTTAAAAGTAACTTATAAATAAGTTATTTTATATTTGGATTTTTAATTCTAAAAGTACTTATTTTAAAGAAATGTAATGAAAAGTAGAAGTATTATGAGAGAAGTCATTTTTTTTAATTTTTCTATAAGTTCCAAAATAGCTTCTTAAAAAGTTGCAATTTGGTTTTGAAAATTGCACCCGACATTAATACTACTACTTTTCATAAGTCAAAAGTTAAAAAAAGCTACTTCTAGAGTTTCCCAAACGGGCCCATAGTAGAAGATTGAAGATAATAATAGAAGGGATACTTTAAAAATTTAATGTGCTTTTTTTACAAAATAAAAAAAATTATCATTGGATATTTTGTCGAATATTTATCGTTTGTGAGTATATACTATATAATTAGTTTAATTCTTGAGTAGTCAATTTTATCATAATTTTTTATGGTAAAAATTTATTATTTATTTATTACAAATGGTAAAATATTATTTTGATTTTCAATTCAAATATTTGGATCAAAATAATATTTTATCATATACATTTAATGTCAATTTTCCAAACAATAACGTTTTAGTAGTGTTTTTTTTTTTTCTTAATTTTGATTAGAAAAAAACAATGATTCGTAATTAAAGAACTTTCCCAAAGAAAAAACTAAAAGAATGTTGTTATCATCACTTTCAGACGATTCCTTAATGCACTCATACCCACCCAAATTTTCTACTATATATCGAAAATCTAGAAGCATTTATTAACTGGCAAACGAAATATTACCCAAGTGGGTTCCTGGGATAGGCTGTTCCCCACTGCATAGATCTCCACTAGACCACTATATTTACTTTGAGATTTATGCTATTTATACATTATAT
Organism: Arachis hypogaea; assembly: GCF_003086295.3. NCBI lineage: Eukaryota > Viridiplantae > Streptophyta > Magnoliopsida > Fabales > Fabaceae > Arachis > Arachis hypogaea. The sequence continues at coordinate 58,499,125 of NC_092052.1, forward strand.
TTCTTGGGAGTGGGTGTGGCAATAAAAATAAACAATAAAAAAGGCAAAAATGACTAAATGAGAATGACATTATTAAATTAGAGGGACAATTTTTATTCTTGTATTTATAGATATTTTCTTTCTTAAAGCACTTACAATGGTGAGTTTCTCTTTTACTTTTTTCTGACACATAGAAACTCTAACTATTGGAGAAGAGAAGAAATAAGTTTTCGCACGAGTCTTAAGGTGAGGAAATTCCTCTAAACAAGGACTCAAGTTAACCAATAATAACTAGCTATTTGGCAAGTTATTTTAAAAAATAATAATATAAAATCTGAAATAATTAAATAATTATATTAAATAATAAAATAATAATTAAACTAGTAATAATTATAATAAAATTATATTAAATAATTATATTTTTATTTAATTAATAATTTATATTAATTATTTAAAAAATAATTAATTAGATTAAATAATTACATTTTTATTTAATTAATGATTTATATTAATTATTTATATCATAATTAATATTGAATATTATTTATATTATTAAATTAAATTATAATTAATTAAATTTACTTACATTAAAAAATAAATTTAATTTTTACACCTTACAAAATAATTCTTAGTTGAGTTAGTTATTTTTATTTTTAAAATTTAAAATGCTAATGATATTATTAAAATTAGCAATTGTAAACACAAAATTATAAATTAGTGTAATCCCGAATTATATATTGTGTATTATTATTATATATGAATTTATTTAATATTAATATCTTTTAATAGTGAATTATTTTTAAATTTATAAATTTAAATAATATTATTAAAAAAAATTAATTACATTAATTTTAAGTATTTTAATTAATTAATTAAGTGGGACCATAACAGGGACTAAAGTTAGTTCCTCCTAATGGAGAAGAGAGAGATACTTTGAGTTCTTATTTACTGTTTATGACGCAAAAGCTTATGTGGAGTTACTTTTTATGACAGATGGGCCATAAATAGGAATTGAGATGAGTTCCCTACTAGAGATGGTCTTAGACTTCTAAATTGTCTAATAAAAATAATACTTGTCAGAGAAAAATAATTATGAGATTCAAATATTCATTATGCAACGGTTTGTACTTAAAGTTATGTATATATTTATATTTTAATATATATTTAGACGTTATATATTTTTTAATAATACTATTTGTATATTAAAATTAATTATTAAAATTAATTATTATATAATATTTATATAAATACATATGTAATTTAATTTATTTTTAATATATATTTTATATTTTAATATATATTTTTTTATGATAGCTGATTTTAGTATATATTTAGCATAGTTATATATTTTTATATTATCATATAGATAAAATTTTATAACTATACTATACTATACTATACTATATATATATATATATATATATATATATATATATATATATATATATATATATATATAGCTATTAAAATAAGTTATTAGTATAAAATATATATTAAAATATAAAATATATATTAAAAATAAATTAAACAACATATATATTATATAAAATTATATTATGGTTAATTTTAATAGTTAATTTTAATATATAAATAGTATTTTAAAAAATTTTAACAGTTTAATATTTAATTTACCAATATATCAAGCAAAATTTTTATGTAAAAATTAATTAATAAGATTAAGTATCTCTGCAACAACAAATATATCATAACTTAGGGATATTTATTTTATCTATATTTGACTTATATATTATGTGCCATAATTAGTATGCCCAAAAAATTAAATAATATTTGTCTAAACAGTATCAATAATATATACGAGAGTCTAGTTTTATTATCTCAAAAATTTAGAGTAGTTCAAAGTTAAGACGATCGGTCAATGACGAAGAAGCGAAGATGAATAGATCATCTATGACCTATAAATCGAAGAGTAAGGCAATAATCATGTCTTTGAACATTTTGATTATGCAAATAATAGACATGATATAACTTTTTATTAATTTATCATTTAAAACTTATTAGTAGTGTTTATCTGTATTATTAATTATTGTGATATGACTATTATAAAAGTTCGTTACCTAAAAATTAATTTTTGAAGTAAAACTTTATCAAATTTACTAAAATTTATAGTAAATAAAAAATAAATAAATGTCAATGAGTAATAGCTCAAATGGCATATCTTTAGTAAAAAAAAAATTAAAATAAAATAAAAATAAAAAATAAAAAATAAATAAATATTATATAAAAATTTAAAAAATAATAAATATTTTATTATTTAAAATTATATTATTTTCATTTTTATATGGCAGCAATAAATTATATACTACTATAAATAACAAATCATATAAAAAATTCTGATTTATTTCATACTATTTATTAATAAAAAATTATATATGTGTAATGTTTACTGTCGTACAGAACCTAATTAAAACACTTTTTTTTTTCAATGACTAATAAATTCGAAGTCAAAATCCTTGATGAGTATCTAACTGTCATTTAATTCTAAATTAAATTTGATTAGAGGCTTCAATTGACAAAAACAAAGGCAATTTTTGGATAAGAACATTGAAAGCAGTAACAAAGGTAGTGGGCGAAAATTTAGATATCATTCGATAAATGTTTTGAAATCTAAATTTAGTCATTTTTATAAAAAATTGTCCATAAATACAAAATGGAATCTGGAGTCAAGCATGCACGCTTTGATCCTGACACAAAATAACATACACACTGAGAATTTTCAAGCGTGTTGACCCAAGAACATGAGTTGCAAGTTGTTTTGTCGATTTTTAACAAATCGATGGTGGTTCGATTCTAATGGTTTGAGAGCGAAACTAACTCCTCTTTTGTAGGTACTAATTTTCTATAAGAGTATCAAACGTTTTCGAATTAGATGAGTATTAAGACAGGAAATAAGTTCAAAAAGTGCAAAAAGGTAAAAGAAGTGTAAAATAAAGGATTCGAAAAGTAAATTGACTGAAATCGAAAAGGTTTGCATTGAAATTTAAAGAAAGCGATAAAGATGCCTTCAATTGGATCAAAGGACTTTAGACATGGAAATTAAAGGTACTGAAATGTAAATTAAACATGAAAATTAAACAATACACTACAACAAATAAGGGTTTTCACAATGGTCAAAAACCGTTCCAAAAACCTTAGGCAACGCTTTGGCAATGGTTTTTTACCTGTGGTATATGTGGCCGTTGCTAGTGCTTAAAGGCAACGGTTTTTTTACCTACGGCAACGGTAACAAAAAAACCGTTGCCAAAGTTACTGGTATAGGCAACGGTTTTGAAAGAAAATTTTAAACAACGGTTTCGAACCGTTCCTCGATAAGCAACGTTTTAAACCGTTCTCTTTCATGATACAACGGTTTAAAATTATAACTGGATAGACAACGGTTTTAAACTGTTGTAGTTTTATTATTCACAATGCCAACGGTTTTAAAGCGTTACTGTTGGTGTCATTTTTTGGCAATGATTTTAATGCCATTGCTATTTTATAGTCGTCTAAGACAACGGTTTTAAAGCGTTACCGTTGTTGTCGTTTTTTGGTAATGGTTTTAAAATTATTGCCATTTTATAGTCATCTCAGACAACAGTTTTAAAGCGTTACTGTTGGTGTCTTTTTGGCAACGGTTTTTAAATTATTGCCATTTTGTAATCATCTTTGACAACGATTTTAACACCATTGTCTTTTGTAACTTTTGACAACAGTTTTTTGTAATATATAATTCTTTATTTACAATAGTAGTTTTCTCGTGAATGAAATTAATTTCAATTTTTTTTAAATTATTTAGTGTTAATAAATAATCTAAACTATTCGAAACTAAAGAAAAATAATTGAACATTTTTCATCAAATTTGACTTATAAAAATTGTTGTAAGATCCACAATCACATTATATTATCATTGCAAAATAACATAATACTAGTCTAGGTCATAACTACTTGTACTTATATCATCATCATTTTTCAAAATACCGTAATACTATAGCCTAAGTCATGACAACCTCGAACTATATCTTCTAATTTTGCAAAAAATATAGCAAAAAAGACTTGAAATAGCTAAGCAACAAATAGATTTATCATTATGTCCACAAGTTCATGACTTTTACTCTGTAACATTTGCTCTTAAAAATGTGACCATAATCAAGTTCGATTTTCCCTTCAGCATAGTTTTCTTGTTAAAAAAAAAAATCAAAGATCGAACTACACATCTTTAATACTAATAATGTCTACTAAAGATGTTTGAGAGAGAGAGGACAAACATATATATCATAACATTCTTCTATTTAGATACATAAAATAATTGAATCAACATCAACATAATCAACCATTATTTAAGATATGATGGTGCATGAAATCACAATTACACTTTTCCACACAACTAACCAGCAAGTGCACTAGGTCGTCCAAGTAATACCTTACGTGAGTAAGGATCGATCCCACAGAGATTGTCGGCTTGAAGCAAGCTATGGTTATTCCGTAACTCTTAGTCAGGAAATTAGTAATAAAAATTATTGGATTTATGAAGAGTAAATAACATAAAATAAATACTTGTATTCAGTAATGGAGAACAGGTTGAGGTTCTGGAGATGCTCTGTCTTCTGAATCTCTGCTGTCCTACTGTCTTCTTCTTCACGCATGCAGGTCACCTTCCATGGCAAGCTGTATTTTGGTGGATCACCATTGTCAATGGCTACCATCCGTCCTCTCAGTGAAAATGGTCCAAGTGCGTTGTCACCGCACGGCTAATCATCTGTCGGTTCTCACTCATGGTGGAATAGAATCCATTGATTCTTTTGCAGCTGTCACTACGTCCAACACTCGCGAGTTTGAAGCTCATCATAGTCATCCCTTCCCAGATCCTACTCGGAATACCACAGACAAGGTTTAGACTTTTCGGATCTCAGGAATGGCCGCCAATAATTCTAGCCTATACCACGAAGACCTTGATCATGGACCAGGAGGCTAAGAGATACACACTCAAGCTAGTGCAGATAGAACGGAAGTGGTTGTCAGGCACGCGTTCATAGGTGAGAATGATGATGAGTATCTCGGATCATCACATTCATCAGGGTGAAGTGCAAATGAATATCTTAGAATAGAAACAAGCGTGATTGAATGAAAAACAGTAGTAATTGCATTAATTCATCGAAACACAGCAGAGCTCCTCACCCCCAACCATGGGGTTTAGAGATTCATGCCGTCAGAAATACAATATAAAACGTGTAAAATGTCATGAGATCTAAAATAAATCTCTAAAAGTAGTTTTTATACTAAACTAGTAGCTAGGGTTACAGAAAATAAGTAACTAAGTGCAGATAGTCAGAAATCCACTTCCGAGGCCCACTTGGTGTATGCTTGGGCTGAGCATTGAGCTTTACACGTGTAGAGGCTTCTCTTGGAGTTAAATGCCAGGTTGTAACCTATTTTTGGCGTTTAACTTCAGAATAGGGCAGGAAGTTGGTGTTTGAACGCCAGTTTGCATCATCAAAACTCGGGCAAAGTATGGATTATTATATATTTCTAGAAAGCCCTGGATGTCTACTATCCAACGCAATTGAGAGTGCGCCAATTGGGTTTCTGTAGCTCCAGAAAATTCACTTCGAGTGCAGGGAGGTCAGAATCCAACAACATCTGCAGTCCTTTTTCAGCCTCTGAATCAGATTTTTGCTCAGGTCCCTCAATTTCAGCCAGAAAATACCTGAAATCATAGAAAAACACACAAACTCATAGTAAAGTCCAGAAATATAATTTTTGCATAAAAACTAATAAAAACATAGTAAAAATTAACTAAAACATACTGAAAACTACCTAAAAATAATGCCAAAAGCGTATAAATTATCCGCTCATCACAACACCAAACTTAAATTGTTGCTTGTCCCCAAGCAACTGAAAATCAAATAGGATAAAAAGAAGAGAATATACTATTAATTCCAAAATATCAATGAAACTTAGCTCCAATTAGATGAACAGGACTAGTAGCTTTTTGCCTCTGAACAGTTTTGGCATCTCACTTTATCCTTTTTAGTTCAAAATAGTTGGCATCTGTAGGAAATCAGACTTCAGATAGTGTTATTGATTCTCCTAGTTCAATATGTTGATTCTTGAACACAACTACTTTATGAGTCTTGGCCGTGGCCCTAAGCACTTTGTTTTCCAGTATTACCACCGGATACATAAATGCCACAGACACATAACTGGGTGAACCTTTTCAGATTGTGACTCAGCTTTGCTAGAGTCCCCAATTAGAGGTGTCCAGGGTTCTTAAGCACACTCTTTTTGCTTTGGATCATGACTTTAACCGCTCAGTCTCAAGCTTTTCACTTGACACCTTCACGCCACAAGCACATGGTTAGGGACAGCTTGGTTTAGCCGCTTAGGCCAGAATTTTATTCCTTTGGGCCCTCCTATCCATTAATGCTCAAAGCCTTGGATCTTTTTTATTACCCTTGCCTTTTGGTTTAAAGGGTTACTGGCTTTTTGCTCTTGCCTTTTGGTTTAAAGAGCTATTGGCTTTTTCTGCTTGCTTTTCCTTTTTCTTTCTTTTTTTTTTTGCCATTTTTTTTCGCAAGCCTTGTTTTTCACTGCTTTTTCTTGCTTCAAGAATCAATTTTATGATTTTTCAGATTATCAATTAACATTTCTCCTTTTTTATCATTCTTTCAAGAGCCAACAATTTTAACATTCATAAACAACAAATTCAAAAATATGCACTGTTCAAGCATTCATTCAGAAAATAAAAAGTATTGTCACCACATCAAAATAATTAAACTAATTTCAAGGATGAATTTAAAATCATGTACTTCTTGTTCTTTTGTGGTTAAAACATTTTTTATTTAAGAAAAGTGATGGATTCATAGGACATTCATAGCTTTAAGGCATAGAAACTAGACACTATTGATCATGTAGTAAAGACACAAAACATAGTCAAACATAAAGCTCAAAACCGAAAATCGAAAAACAAATAGACAAGGAGATTAAGGAACGGGTCCACCTTAGTGAGGGTGGCGTCTTCTTCCTCTTGAAGAACGAATGATGCTCTTGAGCTCCTCTATGTCTCTTCTTTGCCTTTGTTGCTCCTCCCTCATGGCTCTTTGATCTACAGTCAAATGCTCTACCACTGATCTATGGACCCTTGAGATGAACCTCTCCATCTCTCATGACTCGGGGGTGGAAGCAACTGCCTTCCTTTTCCTCTTTCTAGAGGTTTCTTCGGCCTTAGGTGCCATAAATGGTTATGGAAAAACAAAAAGCAACGCTTTTTTCCACACCAAACTTAAAAGGTTTGCTCGTCCTCGAGCAAAAGAAGAAAGAAAGGAGTAGAAGGAGAAGTGGAGGAGATGGAGGTGGGTTTGGGAGGGGAATAGTTTGAATTTGAATGGTGAGGTAGGTGGAGATCCTGTGGGGTTCACAGATCCTGAGGGGTCAAGGACTTCTCATCCCTGCTCCATTTAGGCGTGCAAAACGCCCTTATAGTGCAATTCTGGCATTAAACGCCAGGCTGCAGCCTGTTTCTATGACTCCACATGATCATCAACCTAAAGAAAACATAAAATAACAATGGAAAATGAAATGAAAAAGTAATAAACATAGATAAATAAGATTGGGTTGCCTCCCAATAAGCGCTTCTTTACTGTCAATAGCTTGACATTACTAAGCCTTATAGTTTGCAATGTCTGCAAACCACGGAGCTTCCTGAATAGCAAACAATTGCTCATCCGGAAAGGTTTCAGAGATCTCAGTAGGAGGGAGGGACGCTCTTGCTACTGGTTCTATCCGGGACAGGTGATCAGCTACTTGATTCTCTGTCCCTTTTCTGTCTCTTATTTCTATATCAAACTCTTGCAGAAGCAACACCCATCTTATGAGTCTGTGTTTTGAATCCTGCTTTGTGAGGAGATATTTTAGAGCAGCATGGTCAGTGTACACAATCACTTTTGATCCCACTAAATAAGATCTGAACTTGTCAATGGCATAAACCACTTCAAGCAATTTCTTTTCTGTGGTTGTGTAATTCTTCTGTGCGTCATTTAAAACACAGCTGGCATAGTAAATGACGTGCAGAAGCTTGTTATGCCTCTGTCCCAATACTGCACCAATGGCATGGTCACTAGCATCACACATTACACTACAAGAAAATACGTTTTTTGCCACGCTTTTTGAGCTACCGCCACACTTTTGAAAGGGTGACCTATCAAAGGGTGGCGGTTGCTCTATCGCCACGGTTTTTGCAGCCTATTGCCACGCTTTTTGTTTGCCACGCTTTTTTACAAACTGCCACTTGTAAAAGCGTGGCTATAGGTGGGAAATACGGCCACGCTTTTAAAGCGTGGCGATAGGCACAGATATGGCCACGCTGTAAAAGCGTGGCGATAGGGTAGATCTGGCCACGCTTTTCAAGCGTGACAGTAGACCAGATATGGCCACGCTGTAAAAGCGTGGCGATAGGGTAGATCTGGCCACGTTTTTCAAGCGTGACAGTAGACCAAATATGGCCACGCTTTTAAAGGGTGGCGAAAGCGTGGTAGTGGAGGAGATTTGGCCACGCTTGAAAAACGTGGCGAAAAAGCTTAGATACAGCCACGCTTTCTAAGCGTGGCAATAAACAGAGATATGGCCATATATGGCCACGTTTTTAAAGCGTGGCAAAAAAGATGGTCAGTAACCTAATTCCCTTTTTAATCTTCATAAATATATAAAACCTAATATGAATTCATAGATAATTTTATAATTTAGTCAATAACCAATTATCAAGTAATCCAACTTTCATAAAATTGTCACCAAAATAAGTGTGTGATCACATAACAACATACACTAACAAAATACCAAAAGTGAAAATCATAACTACTCATGAATTCCTAATACATGAATTAGAATTCCTAATCAAAGTCGTCTTCAAAATACCAAAAGTGTGAAATTCCTAATACATGAATTAGAATTCCTAATCAAAGTCTTCTTGTACTTCATGTATCATCATTGCAAGGTAAATTGTTTTGACCTGTGCCCTACAAAATAAAAAACACAAATGAACAACTACAAATTGATTTGGCTTTCCTGGCCAGAGCACCCCAAAATCCATTCTCGGACTCATTCAGGTTCTTCATGGAAGTATATTCATAGGCTCTTGCCTCCTATATTTACAAGTAATACCATTTTGAATAATCAGAATGGTGCACTCAAAAGAATGCGAGTTTAAGAGAAGCAAAGAGAATGTAGGCATATGCTAAACAAGCATCTTCAATCTTCAATGCATTGATATAACATATTCAAAAAAAAATGCATAATATTTTCAGTAGATCTACCGTTATTTTCATCTGCTTTTTGAGCATGACAAGCTTGGAACTATAATTATGTGGACATCATCAAAGCAACTAAACAGCAGGCAGAAGCTTTAACATGTAGACTAATATCTAAATGGAAGAAGTCATCAAATGTATTACAGACATAAACAATCATAGTAGAAAAATACAGACATACACAAAAATATTACATTCTAAAAGACCAGACATTGCTGGTAATAAAGTCTTTTAAGGAGTCAAAATAACAGAGTTCATATCCACAGTCCACTGCACTTTAACTTATCTCCTCCAGGTTCAGGCTGATCTCCATTTTCACATTGCCACTATTTATTCAGAGTTTCAGACCATATTGCAAGCTTTTTTATTTCTAATCCAGCAGTTTCAGTCACTGAATCTCTATTTACTAGCAGGATATTTTTCTTTTTTCACTTACAATCCTAAATCAGTTCTATCCTTAGTCAACTAGAGATCAACTAACCTGGTCAAGCTAAGTAGGACTTCTATAGATAAAACTCCTCCAGCTAGTAAATACAAGACTTGAATAGACTTTATCAAAGTGAAATAGCACTCACCTTTTTTGAAATTGAAGCCTACTATTTGACTATTTCTCTTTCAATTTTATCTCTTTTTTAACAAAATAAAGAATGTGAATCATGCCACAATTTTACCTACATCTTTATGTGGAATGTGAGTTGCTTCGGAGGAGCGAGGAGTATTTTTTGCTTTGCTACTTGAGGTATCCACAGGAGAATCTTGGGCAGCTTGAACTAAGGCTGTTACCTCTTCATTGCTCATTCCAGGGTTGAGTTGGTGCACCAATACCTTTAATAAACCACATACACCATCCATCTTCTTCTCTAATGATGAGACCTTAGTGTTATATTCAACTTTTATGTGGCGAATCTCCTCATCTTTTTTAAGAGAGCTTCTTGTAATCGAAGCCCCATAACAACGAAGTCGACCTGGTTGGTCCTTTCCTAACACTCTTACAAATGCATCCTCTTCATTTTCTCCTGCTTCTAAGCGGTTCTGAAGTTCAGTCTATCAAAAAGCAACAACCAATAAAGTTCAAAGTCGCATTAACTCAATTTAGATAGAAATCACATCAGAATTCATAATGTACATATCCAAAATACAAATACAAACAACTCACAATTTTGGCTTGTGTTTTAGCATCAATTTCTTTTCCTTTTTTACTTGTGCGAGTTGCTATGAAAACTTCAGCCCTTGATGGTTCTTCACTGTTCTCTTTAGAGTCACGCTAGAATACATAGAGAAAAGTTTACATGAAGCCTACTAACTAGGCAACTACACCATGAATACATATAAAAGAGAAATCACAAAGAATAAGTTATATTACCAGCTGCTTACGCACTATTCCAAAATTTGTGGATCCCATTCGGTGAGGACATGTTTGTTTTAACCTATTTTCAGTATTCTTAGCAGAGATAGCCTAAATATAAAGAATCAATGAAGAATCAAATTTCTTCCAAAATACCTAAGTTTAGGAACATGAAGAATCAATGATAGTATGCTTGATGGTATAGAAAAAAAATAAAAGGCAATATTACCTTGATGGCCGGAAGACTCCAATACCGAATTAGTTTGCGAAATTGAACCTCGGGAATCTCTAATGGCCGGTTCTTTATCATTTCTTTCTTTGTGTTGTACTTCACGAAATGCTCTTTTTTTATTTCTCTCTTATATTTTTTCCATGCACCACAAAATCCCCGCATTACCCACGGCTTTGAACTTATGGGAAGAATGAACTTTTGCTATGCAATACAACACATTAGAATATCAACAGTTAGCACAAACAATGTGATAAATAAATTAACAAAAAATTATCTATAATGCCATATTTACATACATTGGCATACTCCCACATTTTCTCTTTGAGTTTACTAGGCACACCATGCCAACTAGTATATAACAAAGTCACAAAACGAGGATTTCTAACTGTTGTGCCCAATAGTTGGTTGAGGTCAGATACAACCTCGTTGGTTGGACCTATAGGCTGCCCTTGAAAAAATTCCACCTCCCGTCGATCATTAAAATCTGTGGCATGAAGCTTTTTGCACGTAGTTTTTTCACGGGTTTTCTTCTTTATTGTGCCTAAGTCCGAATAAAATAACATAATTCAATTGAGAAGTAATATAAGCTCTAATTAGACAATAAAGTAAACAAGAAAAGTACCTTCATTACTAGTTTGTCCTCCACTACCCACATCATTTGCATTATCATCAAGCTCATTTTCTTCATCTTCCTCATCTTCTTCATCTTCCAAATTTATCCCATGTACCTTAAAATACATGTCAAGACTCATTCCTTTTTTATTTGAAGTTGCACTCATCTCGCTTGTATCTTCTCCGTCATCATCAGAATTTATATCATTTTGATCCATTGCATCAGGTTCAGCAGTCCTTTGATTTCTAGTTTTAGAGTTCTTTTCAACTTCAAACATTGTCCCATTTCCATTATGCGTGCATTCTTAAAAAAGTGCCGTTGGTTGAGCCTTCCTTGTTTTCTTCGAAGTCCTAACTTGCTCTTCAAATGCATCCTCCACTATTGTGATGGGTTGTTTGCTTGTTGGATCCTTTGGAGCTTGAGCTTGCAAGCTAACCTTCTCATTTTCAGCCATGATCCTTTCTCTCTTAATATTGTATTGTTTGAGCAATTCAGCACTTGACTTCACTTGTGTAACCTCAAAGGAATTGTTTTTTTTTGGGCTTTTTCCTTTCATTTTTTGGCCTAAGGTAAGTATCCGTTTTCTCTTAGTGATCTCCCCTTTCTCCATTCTGCATACACAAAATAATAACAATGAATAAAATGCTAACTAAATAATAATTAAATAAGCATAATCAACTGAAGCAAGTAATTAACTAAGCAAAACAACTAAGGAAAGTGGGTTGTTTAGGATTCTACCAAAAACACTTGTCAAGATGTTTCAGAGTCAAAGTCCTCCATGTACTCATATTCGCTTTCCTCGTCTTTCTCACAATATTGTTTAGCAAACATGTTTTGATCCATATCTATAATAGTTGCTCGTAGATCATTCCTCACTAGATCAATTTCGCCATTATCATTTGGAAGACTTGGAATCACTTCAGGTTCGCATGGCTCCCTTGCATATATTATGGGGGAATCAGACTCAACGTCATCACTTACCCTAAATAAATCTCTTGGAATTGTTTTCATAACATAGTGCTTGTCCCTAACATATGGGTCTTGCACATAAAAGCATTGGTTTACTTGAGATGCCAGCACAAATGGTTCTTTTTGGTAGCATTTTCTATTGAAATACACATATGAAAGACCAAAGTTGTCTTTTACAACTGTATACCACTCACACTTAAACAAGGCTACCTTAAAGTGGCCATAATAATCTAACTCAAACATATCAACTATTCTACCATAGTAGGCTACTTTTGCTTCAATTGGGTTCTTATCTTTCACACTAGCAAAACTAGGAGTCAATGCCTCTAATGTGACACCACTATTTTGAGTTTTACGTCTCACTTCACGGTGCCTTGTATGGAACCTATACCCATTGATAATATAACCTGAAAATCTTTTTGCAACTTGATTTGGACCCCTAGCCAACCTTTTTGCCCAACCAGGCACATCCTTTTTCATGGCACGAATTTTAAACCATTCTGAAAATTATTGACTGCGGTCCTTGGCTTTCTCCCACTTTGTTCTTCGTGGATTGTTATCATTAACTGCCTCCTCATGCTCTCTGAAGAGATTAAATATTCATAGTCTTAGTTTTTAGTAAGGTTAAATATGATGATTGAGATCTAACAAATGATAATGAATCGAAGAAAATACCTCATGTAGACTTCGATCTTATCACAATTGTTTAGAATGTATGCATGACCTTGTATTTCTGATTTTTCATCTAAAATAAACAAATCTCCCATTCTTCTACCAAGAGGACATCCTTTGCTTGGAAACAAACTAGGAGTTCGCACCTCATCTGAAACACACTCATCGTTGTTCCGAGGGATTCTATTAAATCTTGTATGAACATCTTCATGCAAATATCTTGAGCAAAAATTGATACACTCATTCGCCAAATATCCTTCGGCAATAGATCCTTCTGGACGACTTCTATTACGAACATACGATTTTAGTGTGCACATATACCGTTCAACAGGGTACATCCAACGATATTGAACTGGACCACCTAACCTCACCTCATTTGCTAAATGAATAGGCAAGTGCACCATTATGTCAAAAAAGCTAGGAGGGAAAATCCTCTCCAATTGGCACAATGTCTCAGCAATCTCTGCTTCTAAGTTAACTACCTCATCCAAGCTAATTACTTTCTGACATATTCGGCGAAAAAATGAACATAATCGAACTAGAGCGATGGCAACATGGTCAAGAAGTATGATCTTGATTGGTACTTGCAACAAGTAATGCAACATGAAATGAGCATCATGGGTCTTGTAACCAGAAATCTTCTTTTCTGTTTCATGCACACATCGAGCAATATTGGAAGCGCTACCGTCTGGTAATTTTGCCACTTTCAACACACGACAAAAGATTGTTTTCTCTGCTGGAGTCATTGAAAAGCATGCCTTTGCTAACTTAGTTTTTTTTCCATCCTTCGTATCTCTTGGTTGAAGGTTCTTCCTGATACCCATATCTTTAAGGTCAAAACGAGCAGCTGCATGATCTTTCGTCTTTTCGGGAATATCTAAAAGAGTTCCAATTATGCTATCAACTATATTCTTCTCTATGTGCATGACATCAAGGTTGTGTCTAAACATGTTGGACTTCCAATATGGTAACTCAAAAAAGATTGACCGTTTTTTCCAATTTGATATGCCATTCTTTGATCTCTTTTGCTTCTTCCCAAAAGAATTATCCACCTCTCGCAATATATCAAATACAGCTGAACCTTCTAACAACTGCGGTGGAGACCTGAGTTCAATTTTTCCATTGAAAGATCTTTTGTTATGCCTCCATGGATGATTCATGGATAAAAACCTTCGGTGATCCATATAAACAGTCTTGTGACTATGTTTCAGATAGATAGAAGAAGTCTCGTCATTACAGCATGGACAAGCCAATTTTCCCTTTGTACTCCACCCAGATAACATAGCATACGCAGGGAAGTCATTAATTGTCCACAAAAGGCATGCTCTCATGTTGAATGTTTTGTTTTCTTTCGAATCATATGTTTCGACACCTGACTCCCATAATTCTTTTAATTCTTCAATCAACGGTTGAAGATAGACATCAATGTCATTTCCCGGTGATTGTGGTCCAGGAATGAGTAAAGATAGCATAAAATAATCAGGCTTCATGCTCATCCAAGGGGGTTGATTATACACCATCAGAACAACAGGCCATGTACTGTGTGTACTGCTCAAAGTTCGGAATGGATTGAATCCGTCGCTTGCTAACCCAAGTCTCACATTACGAGGCTCCTTTGCAAAATCTTCATGTCGATTGTCAAATGCTTTCCAAGATTCACCATCGGCAGGATGCCTTAAGGACCCGTCTTTAACGCGCTCATTGTGATGCCAAGACATAGCTTCGACAGTTCTTGTGCACATAAAAAGCCGTTGAAGTCTGGGAATCAAAGGAAAATGCCTTAGAGTTTTCGCAGCAACTTTGCGAGGCTTTCTAGATGAGGTAACATCATCCTCTTCTTCATGATGCTCAATATAATGGGATGTTCCACAGACATGACAAGATGAGTCATTCTCATACCCATTCCGATACAACATGCAGTCATTGCGACATGCATCGATCTTTTGGTAGTCAAGACCCAAGTTCTTCACCATATTCTTGGTTTTATCAAAAGAAATAGGAATATTCAAATATGGCATTGCTTCTTTCAATAATTCCAAGAGAGAAGTAAATGACGCATTACTCCAACCATGCAAGCATTTTAACAAGTAAAGACGAATGGTAAACGATAATCTTGTGAATTCTTTACACCCGGGGTATAGTTCTTGGCTTGCCTCGTCTACCAATTTATAAAATTCCTTTGCACATTCATTAGGCCCCATGTTTTGTCTGTCAACTTGTGTATTATCTCGAAATCTATCACGTAACAACTCATCAATGTTATCATTGCAGTTATATTCACCGCCTATGTCACTGTCAATATCCATAGCAAAAAGTGATTCCCCATGATTAAACCACCGCTTATAACCTTTTACAAAACCGTGGCATATTAGATGATCATATACGTCATCTCTCTTTAACCAAAATATATTACAACACTTTGCACAAGGGCATTGAATTTCTTCCCCTTGAGGAACTCCCTTTGATGAGAAAGCAAAGTGTAAAAATCTTTCTACACCAACTTGATATTCTTTCTCATGACGTGGTGTATCCATCCAGTCTTTCGACATATCCATCGAAAACCTATATATTTCACATAGATAGCTAAGTTTCTAAATTGATGTCCTTACTGTTCGTCTCACTAACTACAAATCTAGCTTCCTACTTAACTAAGAGACAATATTGTGCAAGCCTCGAAAATACTTTGAAGGCATTAGACATAAAATAACAGAGAAAATTGAATTTTAGCAATGCTTAAAGAAGTGCCTAAAGTGATGAGTGCCTCAGGAAGGCACCAAGTTGCACGCATGACATCAATAACAAATTAATAGATGTATTTAAATTTGCATAAACTAACCTTAATTACTGTCTTAATCCGTTCCACAACAGCAACAAAGTGGTAGCACAGGAGCAGCAGATTAATAGAGAGGTAGCAGCATCAGCAAACAGCTACTCGGCAGTAGCAGATTATTATATTACCACAGGAGTAGCAGAACAAAGAAGTGGCAGTAGTAGTGGATAGATAACTATCAAAAGCCTGAACAAAAATAGACTAAGACTTAAGTAAATATTAAAATATAAATATGTTTAATATTTTTTAGTATAAATAAATCATTTTTTAACAAATAAATTTTATTAGTAATTATTCACATGTTCGATCATGAGATAAAATGAAACAATTATCTCTCCTCAAGTGGCTCCAAACATCTAACACTATAATAAGCTACATTGAAACCCAAACAGCTAATTAAAAATAGCAAGAGAGTAAAATGTCCTTAAATGACCTAATTCATTTAATAGTATTTAATAGCATTCCCAATTTTAAAATATTATTTTTCTAAATCTATTTTTTCTTAGACAAAAAAGTGAAGGGATAACCATTTTTATCTAAAGCTTTTTTTTCTATATAAAAGAATTATACAACAAATCTTACTTAAGTTGGTCAAGTAATTAATTTATTGTCTATTTAAGTAAGTGTTAAAAATTTGAGTTCCTTCTTATATATATAATAATCTATTGGCTAACAACAAATTTTAAAAAGAAATTTGTGACGAATTAGTTCTTACCCTTATAAATTGAAAGATGCTATGAAAAATAAAAAATTTTATATAATTTTATAAAAAAAATAGAATGACATTATAATTATAAATATAAATAAATGATATAAAGGGAAAAGGAAGAAGAACAAAGGAATGTGGATGTATGTGCTCCAATTTATGCGGCGTGGAAAAAAAAAGGAAAAAAGAAAAAAAGAAAAAAGAATAATGAAAGTTTTATGTTCAGTATGGATGAAGCTACTACTTTGGTCCAGGCTCCACACCTTAAAACTAAGCAATAAACTGCAAAATCTGTGACTAATGGCAGAGAAGACTGAGTAGGGAATGACAGAGACGAAGGCACCAGTAGGGAGGAAGGACCAAAGCCAAAACAGTGGAACCTCTTCAAAACTTGTTCTTCTTCTCTCTCAATAGCTTCAGTGTTATTAGTGGTTGTTACTGCAAAAATAATACTTCCAATGTTATTCTATATATTTTCAGGCTTTTTTTTTTTGCTAAAAGAAAAAAAAGGACGTGTGTACTATACTTGAATTAACAATAGACAATATAATAATAGTGCATGATTGAGAAATGCAAATACAAATTCAAATGGCTGTTCAGAATTTCAGATTATATTAGATAATGGCAGCACAATGCAAGCATCAGAAACCACATCAAAGTAGGGACACAATATTTTCTATCACAAACAAATGAATAACCTCAATCTCTCAGAATTAGCAGAAATCTTTCTCACTGAAAACATCAATTTAATTTCTATTTACTTTCAGATATCCAATGTTTTAGGCCACAGTCCCATGTGCTTTTGTACAATGTGAAATTAATTTAATTATTTACTTAATAGTGAAAAGAAAATGAAAAATAAGATCCATGAATAATTGTTGCAAAAGAATCCAAGTGCAATCATTTTGATCACACAACAATTTCCCAATGCCAAGCAAATTTAGGCAAACCCCCCCCGAAAAAGAATACAAGAATGAACATCATATATGCATGCATAGAAAGTGAGCAGAAGAGGAAATGCAAATTGAGAAATCAGCAGCAGCCAATGATTAAGGATGTAATGAGCATGAATGCATAATAAGCACAAAGAATCGCAATAAGGAAACGAGTTGCTAACACATGGCACGAAGCAGCAACACTTAATAAACAGCAGCAGTAAATAGCATATTTCCCAGGTTCAAGCAAGCACCAAACAGAATTCATATGACTTAACCAGTTCCACAAACTGAAATCATTGCAGTTCATATAATATGGACCAAGCAACAAGCAGAGCAGAACTCAGCAACAACAAACCAAGAAAAATTAATGAAACAGTAACACTTCCACAGCATCTATTTTGGACAATGAAAAAAAATACAACAAACAGCAATCACAGGTCTAGAATTCAACACCAAAATAGCACAATAAACAAGTTCATCCAGGGCAACTTTCAGAAGAAAGACAAATTCATTCTGAACAGCAGCAGTAAATAAAACAAAACCTACATCCACTAACCAGTCCAGATTCTCTAACCACCTAATTCAACTAAACTAAATTAGTTGAACTAAACAAGCTAAACAGAATGAGCTAAACCAGATTAATCAAACAGAAATAAAATCAAATGAGATGAAAGGAGAACCTGGAAAGCAGAGAATTGGAGCAGGGGAAGGGAAGGGAAAACAGTAAAACAGGGTCTCGTAGTGGCTCTTAACAGAATCGTAGTGGCTCTCGTAGTGCCATGCTGAAAAAGAATAAAGGTAACTAATTAGTTCAAATAAACGACATCATATCAAGTATTGATAAGTAAGACGATTGTATGATTATCTTAAAATTCATTCACGAATTCACAGTCCATCAATAGAAATGACATCATATAAAGTCAGTAACTTAAAACCTCTTTAGGGGAAAGCTAATAATAAAGAAGGCCATTAGAGGTGAAAATACTATTTAGGCAAAAGGCAAAAAACAGTGAGAATTAATGGAATACCAAAACCAGCAAGAAAACACAATTTTAATGTGACTTTAGCATCTTTCATCAGAAGCGAGTTTTTATGCAAAGTGGAGAGAAGAATCCAAAATAAAATACAATTGACGCTAATAAGTAACGTTAAATAGTCCTTAAAACGGGACAGAAAGTTTGAACCATGTTAGATAACATTTATATTTAATAGAAATGAGTGACGTTAGTCCCTTTAAATGAGCACGGGAGTTTCAACCATATCATCTCACAGACGCACACACACACTGGCACATATAATCACTTAACAAGCATCAAGCGGAGAATTAAAAAGAAATAAAAAAAAATGCTAAGATGCTGGTCTTAACAATGCAACTGTTTTAGGCTCCCAGGCCACCATTGTATTATTCAAGACACACAAACAAAGTGATGATGAAATAATGCTCATTCATCATCGTCCATACAAATTAAGTAATACTCTTAACTTAAAAAACACCGATCCACCAAATAAAATTAAAATAAAAAAAAACTAGTTTAAAATTAAAATTAAAAACATCAATTTAATGTACTTAAATAATGAGATTAATGTTTGGTTCTAGTCAACTTCTATAATTCGATTTATCAGCATAAAATATGGTTTTGACTTCAATCATTCACAACTGCACAAGGAAGAAGATAGATTTCACTCTTTCTGACACCAACACGAGTAAATTACAGAAGCCTTGTGTCTCACGTGGCCACTACAAGAAAATAAGCTTTCTGCCACGCTTTAAAAGCGTACCGAAAAGTGCAAAAAAACGTGCCGATAGCTTTTCGCCACGCTTTTTGACCTATCGGCACGCTTTTAAAAGGGTCACGTCCGCCAGCGTGCCGGTTGTTCTATCGCCACGCTTTTGTGGATCTATCGGCACGCTTTTTCTATTAGCACGCTTTCATCTCTTGCCACGCTTAAAAACGTGGCCATATCTATTAAGCTATAGCTACGCTTTAAAAGCGTACCAAAAAGTGTACATATCGCCACGCTTTTGAAGTGTGCCGATTAGGTTGGTTTTCGGTACACTTAGTAAGCGTACCGATAGAGCACATACAATCACACTTCAAAAGCGTGGCTTGCCACCTAAAATCTTTTGCCACGCTTTCAAAGCGTAGCCTATTCCTTTATCAAATTAAAAAAAAAAGGAGAAAATTAGAAAATATAAAAAATTAATTTTTTATTGATTTACATAAATTATTTACATGCTAAAATTGTACTTAAAAAATTACAATACTTCAACAAAACTAATAATTAAATTAGGACAAAATAAGTTCACCATTAGAACTTAGGAGATCATTAGAACTATCAAAATTATCATTAGAACTTATCACCGGTCTTGCTCTTTAATGCAATCTCTCGTAGGTATGCTACCATTTTATTGGCACCTTCAGATTCACATTCCTACATGAAGGAATGGATTTGTAAAATAAACCATTACACTTAACCATGCTCATTTTACTAAGAAAATCAAAAGATAAAACTGAAATGCCAAGATCATGTTACAAATGAAACTTCAATTGCAGCCATGATGACACCTACCTCATAGTCATATCTAGAAAAGAAATTTCTTCCATAAGTTGCCCAGTGTTCCTTCACAACATCAGCCACAGATCAATTTCTCCCCTGCCTTCTTATCTTTGTTACGGTGCGCAATAATAGAAAGCCAAGCTAAAACAGCCCTGTAAACACAAGATACATAACAATTTTTCTTTTCTTGGAGAACACATAGACGTTACCATTCTAAATGGTCAACATTGTTTTTCAGAATTCTAATAATTTCAAGATATATTTATAGTAATGGAGCTCCAAAATCAGGACCATTTTTAGCATACAAAATGTTGACAAGATTCTTTGCATATCTGTCCAATGAACAATCCATCAAATATATTTATCTCGGGTGAAAAGACAATTTTATAAAATAAAGAACTAAACTCACGTTAGATTAGGATCAGGATGACCATGTCCAAAATCTTCCAAAGGGATTCCACTTGCGATTGAATCCTACATTGCATAATTAAAACCTGTTATCAACAACTACAAATAAATTACTTTCAACTCATTAAAAAAGGTTTTAAAGGGCAAAACATAAAAAAGATGTAATCAATTTCAAGACTGAGACTTTCATAAATTGTGAGCATAATAACCAGCAACATACATCAGCCATGATATGCTCACTTTGTTCAAAATATGATAAATTTTATATATGGAATCTTAAGAATAACCAAAAGAAGACATGCAAGATCCAGGAAGTCAAGCCATAAGAATTGCAAGGAAGAACAGAAAGGTCAACCTCTTTAGTTACAAATAAGATTGACTAAACAGAAAAAACTAGAAACTAAAAACCACAGTGCATTAAAAGAATAAATTTTTTTTGTCAAACAGGAAATCTCGTATTATTGAGAGCAAGGTATTAGATGGAGAACTTCTTTCATTAATGCCACAATAAACAAGAATATGTGAAGCAACAATTGTAGAAATTAGAGCTGCAAAGCAGAAGAAAAAAGAAAAAAAGGGACAAAGAAACAAAGAGACGAAGAGACCAATGGGAGAACCAGATACGAAACAAATGGGACATGCAATCCCATAATGTTAGCATTAGCATTAGCATTAGCAATCCCATAATGTTAGCATTAGCAATTTAAAAGCTTTTAATCTGGTCCCTACTGTTTTGAACAGAACATTTATCTTCAAATTGAATTACCACCCTAGAAAAAGTAATGATTAACAAGGCATAGTAAAAGTAATGATTAACTGAACAATAGAAGAGAGAACATTTTGAACTAAACAAGAAGAGAAAAAGGTGCTTAGTTAACTAAATTCCAATTAGAAAGAACACAAAATAACAAAGAAGGACAAAGCAATTTGTGGTTTCAAAAAGCTTAAAATAGAACCATTCAGTTAAAGAGAGAGCAGAGAATATATTCAAAAGACAAAGTATGCAAAGGAAAGCAACTGAATACATTAAACCAAAAAAAGAAGGGAAACAGAAGTGAGGATCAAGAAACAAACAAACAATATCTTCAAACTTAAGCAACAAATGTCAGAACAGAATAGAACGGAAGAGAACTGAATAGTCATAATTATCAGACAAAGTCTTCCCTAAAGCAAAGAAATCCAGTGTTCAAATCACTAACATTTTAGTTAAAGCTTGCTTTAAGTCACAATCCATTTCCACTGCAACTAACCAAATTTCAGTTTTTATGAGACATTTTAAAGCAATAAAATAGTCAAAAAAAAAATCTTAACAGAAACTACATTGGCTACAACATACTTAAGCAACAGTGATAGGCACTGCTCGAGCAAAGCACAAGCACAAGCTACGCTAAGAACCTTAGGCATTCAAGAGAGCTCACCTTCCTTATTACATTCAGGGTCTTCGGGAATCATCAATTCATTATTAGGGTCATCTGGTAAGTCTTGGAGCCTATCCTCAAACCAGCTTTGTATCTGAAATCTCCCTGAAAATAAAGGATTAATAAAGAAAGAAATGATATCAGAAACAAAAATTCATCAGCTAAGAAAATGTGTGAACCTTAGTCCATCTAACTGCAGGTTTCCCGGCACGGCCAGCAGAGCAGCTGCACTTATTTAAATAAAAGAAGCGATTTATATTGTTGCAAAAAAATATACAATTGAATTGGTTTAGATCGATTTGTGATCTCTACTTTTTCTTTACTGAGAATTAGTTTGAGATTCTACTTCTATGTCATTCTCTCTTTCACTTTATATCTTTTTGGTGATTAATCTACTCTAACCAAGAGCACTCAATCATTATGAATGGGATCAAAGAATAACATAACAAGGGATTAGAGGAGTTTTATGCCTACAACTACTCAAAGGATAATCTAAGTTTACACTACTTGAAACTTGTATCACCAAGCATGAAGGTTCTGAAAGCAGACTGAGAAATCAAAATGACAAGTTCAGTATATACAAGAGATACGTACTGATGTAGAAATTGTCTTCTTCCCATTGGTGAAAAGAATAAGGCATTTATAGTCAATCGCTTCACCAGCTGCGGCCATTTTATTCCTCACAGCTTTAGACTTCAAGGATGCTAAAGGCACACCAAGAACTGAAAAGGAGGCATAATGAACTAAATTCAGTTTGTAGAAATATAAAACCAAAAACATTTGATCAACCAAGAAGCCAACACTAACACACACATACACACATCGTTTAAGTGTAACCCAAAGTAGTGTGAAAAAAGGTAGGAAACTTGCACTAGAATTAGAATCACAGCAAATCCAGAAAAGAGATATCGAAGAACAGACTAAAAGTAACAGAAAAAAATAATTCTCTAAATTAGCCGATTTGATATCTCAGATAAACATTCTACTTACTGATATAGGCACATTATATTCACAGAAAAATAAACTGGAAATGAAGATAATTTTGAAGAGTAGCGACGCATCAATTCAAGTTTAAAGTATTATTGATAAGATCAGTATACAACACAAAAGGAGAAAT
Organism: Arachis hypogaea; assembly: GCF_003086295.3. Taxonomy (NCBI): domain Eukaryota; kingdom Viridiplantae; phylum Streptophyta; class Magnoliopsida; order Fabales; family Fabaceae; genus Arachis; species Arachis hypogaea. Next base: position 58,522,207 of record NC_092052.1, read on the forward strand.
TTATTGCAATTGAGAAAAGAGATGAGAACTGAAAAGTTTAAAAATGTGAAATAATTGAGTACAAGACTTATATACTAGTATGACATAATGATTACTCATATAGCTAAGCAAGATTATAATGAAACAAAATCATAAACAAATTGTAATATAAAAAAACATATTAAAGCAAGAACAAAAAATGAAGGGAGAAAATCTTTACCTTAACAACACCTCCAGTTTTCTTCTAGCCAAGACATCCATTAGCGTGGTTTTTCCAGCCCCGCTTACTCCAACCAATGCTGTCAACACTCCAGGCCTAAAAGCTCCAGTAACATTAACAAGCAGCTGCAGCCTTTCTTCTTGTATCCCTTGTTGTTTCAATTCCTGAAGAAATAATTGATATCTTTTAGCCTGCCAGAACAAAACCAAATGTCAAGAAGTTTAGAAAAAAAAAAAACCCTAAACCAAATATTAGATTAGAACCAAAAATATAAATTTAGAAAAATCAGAAAAAAATGAAGAATCGAGAAAATCAAAACAAAAAATCAAATTCAAAAACAAATAATCAGATCAAGAAAAATTTTGAACAGATAATTTACCACGGTGCTGCGAACGCTGAACGTGGCTGACGGAGGTGCGACGAGTGACGGAGATGGAGACGGCGGCGCGACGACTTCAGAGAGGGAGAGAGCAATTCGGCGGGTGCCAAACCATGGAGGGAGGAGTGACGATTGAGGGTTTGCGAGAGAGAGTGAGCGTCGACGGAGGGTTTGCGACAGAGAGTGAGCGCCGAGGGAGGCCTTACCAGAGTGAGTCACCGCCGAAGGAGGGATAGGTGTTTACAGGAGAAACGGAAGGAGCGCCGATGCAGGGAACACCGCAGAGGTGGCACCTACGGAGGGGTTGCTAGAGAGGGTTGGAACAAGGTTGACTAACGAGTGTTATTGGGGGAGAGAGTGAGAGCACCGGCGATGAGCTCCATGTTAGGTGAAGAGCACCGCCACCGTTAGGGTGATGAGCTCTGTGTTAGGGTTTTCGTTTTTAAGGTTCAAAGAAGAGGAGGGTGTGTTTCGAAGAATTGAAGAAGTGTTGTAAGGGGATTTGTTGTGTAAACTTTTGTTTCGAATTAAGATGGGTGAAAATTTTTTTTTTTCCGAACTTTGTGGCCACGCTTATAAAGCGTGCCGAAAGATGAAGAGGAAATGGCCACGCTTTAAAAATGTAACGATAATGAAATTATTTTGCCACGCTTCAAAAGCGTGCCAATTTTCCTCTATGGCTACGCTTTTTAAGAGTGGCGATAAAAAAACGTGGCCAAATTTCAAATAAGTGGCCACCCTCATAAAAGCGTGCCGATTTCTCTCTATGGCCACGCTTTTTAAGCGTGGCAAAAAAAAGCGTGGCCAAATCACAAATCGGTGGCCACCCTCGCAAAAGCGTGCCTATAGATCATTTTTGGGCACGCTTTAAAAGCGTGGCAAAAAAAAAGGTGCCGACAGGCCTTTTTCCTTTAGTGGGCTGAGACATTTCATTCATCATCATCAGCATTCATCATAGTAGGAAAAAGTCCATGGAATCCATTATTACCCGCGAACAACATATATTAACAGTCAACATAAGATATCGAAAATCATAGGAGAATATAGTGAATAGAGTGCACCTTTGTGGCTTTCTCATTCCAGAAAAAAACCACGTACGTCCACAGTATCGCAAGCAACGCGTCTTCAACATTATCATTTAACCAGGGACATGAAAATGAAAATGAAAAGGAACATGCAATAAGAGAGAACGAATCAGGGGAAAATGAAAATGAAAAGGGAAAGCCCTAAAAGTAAAAACAACGGAAAAATCGAGAAAATAAAAAGAGGAAAATCGATCATACCTATAGAATTCGAGGGCTTGGAGGAGAAGAAGAGGGAGGAGCTTGCCGTCGCCCATGTTTGCTGGAGCTTGAAGGTGAACAGAGAGATCCTCACTGATTCGAAGAAGAACAAGAAAGAGAAGAAGGGTATGAAGATTACCAAGATGAAGAAGAAGTGGTTTCCATCAGTGGCGAAGGCGAAGGCGAAGGGCGATGGGCGAAGGCGACGGGCGAAGGGCGACGGGCGAAGGGCGAAGGGCGAAGGGCGAAGGGAGGAGCTCGGACAGCGAAGGGCGACGGGCGAAGGGAGGAGCTCTTCCGATACAGGTGAGTAGTTTTGAAGGTGAAAGAGACATTAGGGTTAGTGGTTTCGAAGGAGAAAGAGAGATTAGGGTTGGGGACCGGGTTGGGGGCCGGGTTTGGGCCGGGTTGGGAGCCGGGTTTGGGAGCTGGGTTTGGGTCAATCGGTTTGGCCCCTCTCGCCACGCTTTTAAAACGTTATTGTTGCTCTCTACGGCCACGCTTTTGAAGCGTGGCAAAAAAGAAACTTTTGGCCACGCTTTTAAAGCGTGGCAAAAGTGTACCAGCATATAGCCACGTTTTGTAAGCGTGGCCGTAATGAAACCCTGTGGCCACGCTTTTAAAACGTCCTTGTTTCTCTCTATGGCCACGCTTTTGAAGCGTGGCAGAAAAAAACGTAGCCTTTTCTCTAATCAATTGCCACCCTTACAAAAGCGTGGCCGTTGATCCTTTTCGCCACGCTTTTAAAGTGTGGCAAAAAAAAGTGGCCAAATCTCTAATCTATCGCCACCCTCATAAAAGCGTGGCCATAGACCACTTTTGGCCACGCTTTTGAAGCATGGCAAGGAAAAAGCGTGGCCATAGGCCTTTTTTCTTGTAGTGTTAGTTCGAATGGTAATGTCCAGTCTGGTGCAGAAATAACTGGTGCTGTGACCAGCTTAGCTTTTAGAGTTTTAAATGCCTGCAGACACTCTATGTCAAACACAAATGGTGTGTCAGCAGCTAGCAGATTGCTCAGAAGTTTTGCAATTTTTGAAAAATCCTTTATAAACCTCCTATAGAATCTTGCATGCCCCAGAAAACTTCTGATTGCCTTAACATTGGCAGGTGGTGGTAATTTTTTAATTACCTCTACTTTAGCTTGATCCACCTCTATTCCCTTGTTTGAAATTTTATGCCCAAGGACAATTCCTTCAGTCACCATAAAGTGACATTTTTCACAGTTTAAAATTAGGTTGGTCTCTTGGCACCTTTTTAGAACAAGTGCTAAATGGTCAAGGCAGGAGCTAAATGAGTCTCCAAATACTGAGAAGTCATCCATGAAGACTTCCAGAAATTTCTCTACCATATCAGAGAAGATAGAGAGCATGCACCTCTGAAAGGTTGCAGGTGCATTGCATAGACCAAAAGGCATCCTTCTATAGGCAAATACTACAGAAGGGCATGTGAATGCTGTTTTCTCTTGGTCCTGGGGATCTACTACAATTTGGTTGTAACCTGAATAGCCATCCAAAAAGCAGTAATATTCATGACCTGCTAGTCTCTCTAGCATCTGGTCTATGAATGGTAAAGGAAAGTGATCCTTCTTGGTGGCTGTATTGAGCCTTCTGTAGTCAATACACATACGCCACCCTGTAACTGTTCTTGTAGGAACCAGTTCATTCTTTTCATTATGAACCACTGTCATGCCTCCCTTCTTGGGGACAACATGGACAAGGCTCACCCAGGGGCTATCAGAAATAGGATAAATAATCCCAGCCTCTAGTAACTTAGTGACCTCTTTCTGCACCACCTCCTTCATGGTTGGATTTAGCCGCCTCTGTGGTTGAACCACTGGCTTAGCATCATCCTCCAATAGGATCTTGTGCATTCATCTTGCTGGGCTAATGCCCTTAAGATCACTTATGGACCACCCAAGAGCTGTCTTGTGTGTCCTTAGCACCTGAATTAGTACTTTCTCTTCTTGTGGATTTAAAGCAAAGCTTATGATCACCGAAAAAGTGTCACCTTCTCCCAGAAATGCATATTTCAGGGATGGTGGTAGTGGTTTGAGCTCGGGTTTAGGAGGCTTCTCCTCTTCCTGAGGAATTTTCAGAGGTTCTTTTATTTCCTCTAGTTCCTTCAGATCAGGCTGAATATCTTTAAAAATGTCCTCTAGCTCTGATTCGAGACTCTCATTCATATTAACATCTTCCATTAGAGAGTCAATAATATCAACGCTCATGCAGTCGTTTGGGGTGTCTGGATGCTGCATAGCTTTGACAACATTCAACTTAAACTCATCCTCATTGACTCTCAGGGTTAATTCTCCTTTTTGGACGTCAATGAGGGTTCGTCCAGTTGCTAGGAAAGGTCTTCCTAGAATGAGAGTTGCACTCTTGTGCTCCTCTATTTCCAGCACTACAAAGTCAGTGGGAAAGGCAAATGGCCCAACCTTGACAATCATGTCCTCAATTACGCCTGATGGATATTTAATGGAGCCATCAGCAAGTTGGAGGCATATTCGGGTTGGTTTGACTTCTTTAGTCAAGCCAAGCTTTCTGATAGTGGATGCAGGTATTAGGTTGATACTTGCCCCAAGATCACATAGAGCTTTCTTAGTACAAGTACCCTCTAATATGCATGGAATCATAAAGCTTCCCAGGTCTTTAAGCTTCTCTGGTAAGCTCTTTAAAATGACTGCACTACATTCTTCAGTGAGAAAAACTTTTTCAGTTTCTCTCCAATCCTTCTTATGACTTAAGATCTCTTTCATGAACTTAGCATAAGAGGGTATTTGCTCAAGTGCCTCTGCAAACGGAATCTTGATTTCAAGAGTCCTGAGATAGTCTGCAAAGCGGGCAAATTGTTTATCCTGTTCCGCTTGGCAGAGTTTCTGAGGATAAGGCATTTTGGCTTTATATTCTTCAACCTTAGTTGCTGCAGGTTTATTTCCTACAGAGGCAGGTTGAGAAGCCTTCTTGAGGGAGTTATTATCAGTACTTGCAGGTGTCTGATCCCTCATTGGCATTTGAACACCAGGATTGGATGTGGATTGGGCGTTTAACGCCAGATTCCAACCCTTTTCTGGCGTTTGAACGCCAGAACTGGACATGGATTGGGCGTTTAACGCCAGTTTTTCACCCTTTTCTGGCGTTTGAATGCCAAACTTATTCCTCTCTAGGCTCTTACTGTCCTTAGAGGGATTTTGGGTAGCAGGTTACTTATCCTCTGTCAGCTGTTCCTTTCTTGGCTTTCTGCTGCCTTGATATGAGATATTTAATGTTTTTTCACTTCTTAATTGAACTGCTTGGCACTCCTCTGTTATCTATTTTGATAACTGCTGTTTTGTCTGATTCAATTGTGATTCCATATCCTTGTTAGAAATTTTGGTTTCTTGTAGCATCTCCTTAAATTTTGCTAACTGCCTTGTTATAGAAGATAGTTGCTGATTGAGTTCAGCAACTTGTTCCTGAGGACTAAAGTCATTTGATAATGCCTTAGTTTCTTCTTTCATGGAGGACTCATTACTTATGTACAGATGCTGATTTCTAACAACTATATTAATAAGCTCTTGAGCCTCTTCAATAGTCTTTCTCATGTGTATAGATCCACCAGCTGAGTGGTCTAGAGATATCTGAGCTTTTTCTGTAAGCCCATAATAGAAGATGTCTAATTACACCCACTCTGAAAAATATTTTAGAGGGGCATTTCCTTAGCATCCCTTTGTACCTCTCCTAGGCGTTATAAAGGGATTCATCATCCTCTTATTTAAAGCCTTGGATGTCCAGCCTTAGCTGTGTCATCCTTTTTGGAGGGAAATATTGATTCAGGAATTTGTCTGATAACTGTTTCCATGTTCTTATGCTTGCTGTGGGTTGGTTATTTAACCACCTCTTAGCTTGATCTTTTACAGCAAATGGAAACAGTAACAGCCTGTATACATCCTGATCTACCTCCTTGTCACGCACTATGTCAGCAATTTGCAAGAACTACGCCAAAAACTCAGTAGGTTCTTCCTGTAGAAGACCGGAATACTGGCAATTTTGCTGCACCATGACAATGAGCTGAGGATTTAGCTCAAAACTGCTTGCTTTGATGGGAGGTATACAGATGCTACTCCCATATGTAGCAGTAATGGGGTTAGCATATGACCCCAGAGTCCTTCTGGACTGTTCATTTCCACTTTTGTCCATGATGGAGAAAAGGGAATTGATGTGAATTGCAAATTAAAATATATTTTTATTTTTATCTTATTTAATTAAAAACAAACCGAATAATTAAAATTAAATAAAAATAATAAGATAAAATAAAATAATTAGAAATTAAAATGTAAATTTCGAAAACTAAGAGAAAAATAAATTTGAAAACTAAAATAATTACTTAATTAAGAAGATTTGAAAAACTTTGGATATGATTTTTGAAAAAGATTTTGAATTTTGAAATTTCAAAACTAAGATAAGATAGAATAGAAAGTTTTAAAAAAAAATCTGAATTTTTAAAAGAAAATTCAAAAATTAATTAAAATAAAGAGAAAAGATATTTTTGAATTTAAGGAAGAAAGAGAAAAACAGTAAAAATGACACCAAACTTAAATTTTTAGATCAAAACAAAGGAAACAAACAGGAAAACTTTGAATATCACGATGAATGCTAAGAACAACTTTTGAAAAATTTTTAAGAAAACAGAAACACAAAGGACACTAAACTTAAAAATTTTTATATTCTGAGCACTAATAATTCGAAAAAAAATTGAAAGAAAAATAAAATCATGCAATTGACACCAAACTTAAAATATGAAACTAAACTCAAACAGAAAAACTCAATTATTAGTTTAAAAATTTTCAAAAAAAAAATGAAAAAGAAAATAAGAATTCTAAAAAAAAAGTTTCAACCAAAAACAATAATAGAAGACGTAATTTTAGTGACTGTAAACAAAAAAGATAAATTTTTCCTAATTTAAGCAACAAAATAAACCGTCAGTTGTCCAAACTCGAACAATCCCCGGCAACGGCGTCAAAAACTTGGTGCACGAAATCACAATCACATTTTTTCAATTCCGCACAACTAACCAGCAAGTGTACTGGGTCGTCCAAGTAATACCTTACGTGAGTAAGGGTAGATCCCACGGAGATTGTCGGCTTGAAGCAAGCTATGGTTATTCTGTAACTCTTAGTCAGGAAATTAGTAATAAAAATGATTGGATTTATGAAGAGTAAATAACATAAAATAAATACTTGTATTCAGTAATGGAGAACAGGTTGAGGTTCTGGAGATGCTCTGTCTTCTGAATCTCTGCTATCCTGCTGTCTTCTTCTTCACGCACGTAGGTCTCCTTCCATGGCAAGCTGTATTTTGGTGGATCACCGTTGTCAATGGCTACCATCCGTCCATCTCAGTGAAAATGGTCCAAGTACACTGTCACCGCACGGCTAATCATCTGTCGGTTCTCACTCATGTTGGAATAGAATCCATTGATTCTTTTGCGGCTGTCACTACGCCCAACACTCGCGAGTTTGAAGCTCGTCACAGTGATCTCTTCCCAGATCCTACTCGAAATACCACAGACAAGGTTTAGACTTTCCGGATCTCAGGAATGGCCGCCAATAATTCTAGCCTATACCACGAAGACTCTGATCATGGACCAGGAGGCTAAGAGATACACACTCAAGCTAGTGCAGATAGAATGGAGGTGGTTGTCAGGCACGCGTTCATAGGTGAGAATGATGATGAGTATCACGGATCATCACATTCATCAAGGTGAAGTACGAGTGAATATCTTAGAATAGAAACAAGCGTGATTGAATGAAAAACAGTAGTAATTGCATTAATTCATCGAAACACAGGAGAGCTCCTCACCCCCAACCATGGGGTTTAGAGACTCATGCCGTCAGAAATACAATATGAAATGTGTAAAAAGTCATGAGATCCAAAATAAATCTCTAAAAGTAGTTTTTATACTAGGGGCCCACTTGGTGTGTGCTTGAGCTGAGAATTGAGCTTTACACGTGTAGAGGCTTCTCTTGGAGTTAAACACCAGGTTGTAACCTGTTTCTGGCATTTAACTCTGGTTTGTAACCTGTTTCTGGCCTTTAACTTCAGAATAGGGCAGGAAGTTGGCGTTTGAACGCCAGTTTGCATCGTCAAAACTCGGGCAAAGTATGGACTATTATATATTGCTGGAAAGCTCTAGATATCTACTTTCCAACGCAATTGAGAACGCGCCAATTGAGTTTCTGTAACTCCAGAAAATCCATTTTGAGTGCAGGGAGGTCAGAATCCAACAGCATCTGCAGTCCTTTTTCAGCCTCTGAATCAGATTTTTGCTCAGGTCCCTCAATTTCAACCAGAAAATACCTGAAATCACAGAAAAATACACAAACTCATAGTAAAGTCCAGAAATGTGATTTTTGCATAAAAACTAATAAAAACATAGTAAAAATTAACTAAAACATACTGGAAACTATCCGCTCATCAAATAACATATAGAAACTTTAACAACAAATAATATGTCCTCATGCGCATCATTGCTCGGATTGCCTAAAGTGCTTCCTAGTTGAGCAGCTAACATCTCAAGGTCCACTCCTGAGCTTTTTTGTTGCAGCATCATCTTAACAAGCGATTTTAGTTCATCTACTTCTTTTTGCATCACATCAACTTTACCATTTAATGTTGCTTTCTCAGCTGCATGTCGCCGCTTATGTGATGACAAGTCATCTTAGCCTAGTTTCACTAGTCTTTTTCTTTTGTTTTCACTTGAATTGTGCACTTTCTTGAGCTACAAGTAAGCTAATTTGGGTAGATTTTCATGCTTCCTTTGATTGAATCAACCATGTATGAATTCATGCTATTTCATGAGGTTTTAGGCTATAATTGTCACATATTATGATAAAATGAATATCTCATGATTATAAGCATAGCTTTGATGTGTTTGGTTGATTAATGATAGGTGAAGAAAGCTTGGAGAAAGGTTGAAGCAAGAAGGAATGGCTAGGAGTAAAGAGAGGACAATGGAATAAGTGAAAATGAACCAGGAAGCAAAAAGCTAGAGTAAAAGTTAGCCTCAAAATTTTGCACAAACTTTTGGGTGAAAAGTTAGCCCCAACGTTAGCCCCTAACTTTTGGGCTAACGTTGGCACATGAAAGTTACTCCCTGGGCACCAAAAGTTTGCGCCAACGTTAGCCCCTAACTTTGTGGCTAACGTTGGCACATGAAAGTTACTCCCTGGGCACCAAAAGTTTGCGCCAACGTTAGCCCCTAACTTTGTGGCTAACGTTGGCATGAGAAAAACACTCCCTGGGCACCAAAAGTTTGCGCCAACGTTAGCCTCTAACTTTTGGGCTAACGTTGGCACATGAAAAACACAAAGGGGGAGCAAAAGTTTGCGCCAACGTTAGCCTCTAACTATGGGCTAACGTTGGCGCCATAAGTGCACTAAGGAAGGCCAACGTTGGAGCAAAAGTTAGACCCCTAACTTTTGCACCAACGTGGGTATCAGCAAAACATGGGGGCTGATATAAAAAGTTGGACCAAAAGTTAGCCCCTAACTTTTGCTCAAACTTTTACTCCAACTTTTGCAAAACTCCAACCCGGTTCATTTGGTTCACTTTGGTTCTTCTCCAAACTCCAAGAGCAATCAACCAAGGCCTCTTTCAACCCAATTCCACCAAAAGCAAAGGCCCAACTCAAGGCTTGAAGATCATTTGAAGAAAGTGTATAAATAGGATAGAATTCAAGTTCTTCGGGGAGCTTTCCCTTTGAATTTTCAGAATAGTTTTCGGAGAGCTTTGATATTGAGTGATCTTTAATTTCTTAGTCTTGGGGAAGGAGAATTCACGTCTCTTCCTCTTAGTTTTATTGCTTTCAATTTTAATTATAATTGTCTTGGATCTTGGGTTGGAGAATTGAAGAAATTCTGTTTCAATCTCATCCTTGGATCTCTCTGCTTTATTTACTGCTTGATTGAATTTAATTTCTGTTAATTGCTCTTCATCTACTTTCCTTGCAATTTACAATTCCCTTGCAATTGTTCTTGTTGGATCTAGGAAGGCATTGAGATCTAGACTCGGTTTTCTAGTCTCTGGTTCCTGAGATCTGAACTTTCAATTTCTAATTCTCTGTTTACTGTTTTCATGTTCATTTACTTTTCTGCTTCAAGATCCGATTTAACCCAAACCCTCTTCTACTTCTCTGCTTGATGCAAATTTACTTTTCCTTGTTTAATTTCTGCAAATCCAAGTCCCAATCCCCTTTACAATTCAAGTCATTTACATTTCTTGCACTTTAAGATTCCGCAATTTACATTTCTTGCATTCTAAGTTTCTGCCATTCAATTTCTTGTTCTTTAAGATTCAGCAATTTATTTCCTGTTCTCTTTAATTCCATGCAATTTAATTTCTGCAAATCACAAAACACTCAACCAAATCTTGATTCGCTTGACTAAATTAACCACTAAGCTAAAATTGCTCAATCCTTCAATCCCTGTGGGATCGACCTCACTCCCGTGAGTTTTTATTACTTGATGCGACCCGGTACACTTGCCGGTTAGATTTGTGTGTTTTGGGAGAAATTCATTTTTCCACCAAAATACTCATCAAGTTTTTGGCGCCGTTGCCGGGGATTGATTAGATTGACAATGATTAAGTGAAGTGGAGATCTAGATCAAGCACTTTTTCTTTTTTGTTTCTTTAATTTTTGACTAACCCACTAACTGTTTGAATTTTTGCTTAAGTTAACACTAACTTCACTCTAGCAATAGAGTGCTTAATTTTAGTTCCTGGTTCTGTGTTTATGTCAGGAGAAAAAAGCAATGAATCTACACCTTTTGATCCTGAAACATTTTGGAGGTTGAGAAGAAAACCAAGAAATGGAAGAAAATCCAACAAATCCACAAGTGGGAGTGGCCAACGACAATGGTCAACCCCAAAGGAGAGTATTGGCTTCATACACCTTTGCAAATGCTAGACATTGTGGAAACAGCATTCTCACCCCTAATGTCAATACAAATAACTTTGAATTAAAGCCACAACTCATCACTTTAGTCCAAAACAATTGCTCTTTTGGGGGAGGACCGTTGGAGGATCCAAATCAACATCTATCTACCTTCTTAAGGATTTGTGACACTGTCAAGTCCAATGGTGTGAATCCTGAAACTTACAAGCTTCTGCTGTTCCCGTTCTCATTAAGGGACAAGGCCGCACAATGGCTTGAAACTTTTTCCCAAGGAAGCATCACTAGTTGGGATGACTTGATAACTAAATTTCTAGCCAAATTCTATCCACCTCAAAGAGTCATCAGGCTGAAGACTGAGGTGCAAACATTCACGCAATTGGATGCTGAAAATCTGTATGAAGCATGGGAAAGATACAAGGCTCTGCTGAGGAAATGTCCACCAGAAATGTTCACTGAGTGGGACAAGCTACAGAACTTCTATGAAGGACTCACTCTAAAGGCTCAAGAATCACTTGACCACTCAGCTGGAGGATCATTGCAACTGATGAAAACAGCAGAAGAAGCTCAAAATCTCATTGACATGGTGGCCAACAATCAATATTTCTTTGCTCACCAAAGAAATCGCCAAACATCACACAGGAGAGGAGTAATGGAGCTAGAAGGAGTAGACATCATCCTAGCTCAAAACAAGATGATGCAGCAGCAAATTCAACAATAATTTGATCAAATGGCCAAGAGGATTGATAGTCTCCAAGCTGCAGCAGTCAACACAAGCCAATCATCAACCAAATGGGGGCAGAATGAGGAGAACCAAGAAGAACAACAACAAGAACAACCTCAATATGTGCACAACCAAGGCTCAGGTCAAAATGAAGTTTATGGTGACACCTACAATCCATCCTGGAGGAACCACCCCAACCTGAGATGGGGTGATAATCAAAACCAGTGGCAGAAAAATAACAACTCCAACCATTCTCGCAACACACACAACCAAAATCATTCATCTAACAACACTAACCAATACAAGAAACCACAAAATACATATCAACCACCCCACAATAATTCACAAATTCACCAAAATAACTTCTCCACACCACCATTCAACTCACAAAATGCCCACCTCAATGCTCCAAACAATTTCCAGCCACAACAATCATACCCTGCCATACCACCCACTGACCATCATGAAACCAGGATCTCAAGTCTTGAAGCAGCCTTGCAAACCCTTACCCAAAACACACAGTCACTTGCCCAGACCACTCAAGGTTTAGCCAAGGGGCAAGAGATTTTGCTCAAAGAACAAGAGAGACATGAAGCCACCATGAAGAATCTTGAACGGCAAGTGGGACAATTGGCCAAACAAGCTGAACGGTCAACCAATGTTCTCCCAAGTGATACAATTTTCAATCCAAAGGACACAGGAAAAGCCATAAAATGGGAGGAGTGCAAGGCAATCACAGTGGGAAGTGAGAAGACTGGAGGGAAAGAAGTCATCAATCAGGAAGAACACAACAGAGAAGTTCCACAAGAAGAGACAGAAGAGAGAAGAGAAAAGGATAGAAAGACCAAGAATGCAGAAAGCTCAAAGAGAGACAAGAACATCCTTAAGCCACAGCTACAAGAGAAGAAGGAAGGGGTGAAGCCATATATCCCCAAACTTCCATACCCTCAGAGGTTCAAAAAAGAGAATGAGGATAAGCAATACTCAAAGTTCCTGGACATATTCAAGACACTCAGCATCAATATTCCTTTCTTAGAAGCACTTGAACAGATGCCATTGTATGCCAAATTTATGAAGGAAATGCTGACAAAGAAAAAGTCTCTAAAAGAAGGACAAATTGTTGAGATGACAATGGAATGTAGTGCTATTCTCCAAAGAGAGTTGCCAGAGAAGAAAGATGACCTTGGGAGTTTTTATATACCTTGCACCATAGGAGACATAACAATTGAAAAGTCATTCTGTGACCTTGGTGCAAGCATAAACTTGATGCCTTTGTCTCTAATGAGGAAACTTCAAATTTGTGAGCTGAAATCCACACGAATACTCCTTCAAATGGATGACAAATCCATCCAGCAAGCAGTTGGAGTTGTAGAGAATGTACTGGTACAAGTGGGGAAATTCCTTCTCCCAGCTGATTTTGTCATCTTGGATATGGAGGAGGACCTTAACACTCCCATCATTCTGGGGAGGCCTTTCCTAGCTACGGGTAGAGCATTGATAGATATTGAAAAAAGGGAATTGTTGCTGAGAGTGCATGATGAGCACCTAGCATTCCATGTTTTTAAAACCCCACATGAGCCCACTCAAGAAGAAGAGTGTACGGAGGATAAGGCCAGAGATCAAAGTTTGAAGGAGGTAGTCAATGAGTTAGCTCCAAAACTTCCAAATCCATGCTTGAAAGAAGTAGAGATGGTGCAACAGACCAAAGAAATCAAGGAGGAACTAGATCCAAAACCTCCAGATGAGAAATTCAACATCTCAGATAAGGAACCACCAAGGCAGGGAGTATCTTTTGAGAAAGAAAAGAAGAAGAGGCCAAGAGGGTGGAGAAACAAGAAGATCCCTATTGAAGGCTTTTCACCAGGGGATAAAGTAGTGTTAAACACCCAACCAATGAAGGTGCCCCCACAATCATCTGAATACTACACTGTGAACCGGGTCCTTTCACTTGAACACCTAGAGATCATCAAAGAGGAGACCGGAAGAAAGTTCACAGTAAGAGGAGAAAAGCTGAGACACTATGATTTTCAACCTCCATGATCAAAGAACAAGATGTCAAGCTAGTGACATTAAAAGAGCGCTTGTTGGGAGGCAACCCAACCTGAGGTAGTTTTCTTTTCATAGCTTTTTCAATAAAAATGTTGAATAATTAAGTATGTATTGCAAGGAGCTAAGTTTGGTGTTGCACACCAAAACAATTTAAGGGAGAATGAAGGATTCTAAGTTTGGTGTTCCACCAAAATCTCATTTAAAAGCATACTCTCACCTCTTGCACATTGTTAGCTCCAAGCAATCGAACAGATTATTCAACCACTTAACTGCTTTTTAGTCTTAACTTCATAACCTTTAGCAAGGATACAAGATTTTGCCTAGAGTTAACCTGCTGTATCCAGAGAAGTGGCAAGAGCTTAAGTTTGGTGTCCCCACACCAAATTAAATCCACAAGCCACACTCAACTCATGCATACTAACTGGTCATCTAAGGGCTTGAGAAGCAAGCAACTGTTGAGAATTATGCAGGGAATTCACCACCAGTTGAAGACACTATGCATCATAACTCAAAAGGGCACAACAGAAGGAAGGACAAAGGAACTGCAAACCAATAGGTTGTATTTACACTTAACTCTTGCTGTTGAAAAATGCTTTGACTTGTGTTTTGTTAAAGTGTTCATCTAATACAAGTAGAATCAATCTTAGAATAAGTAAGCTAGTCTATGTGTGTGCTTGTGTGTTTACTTTCACTTAGCAAAAAGCATGTTTTGTCCCCTGCATCTTTAAGTTCAATAAAAGAAATGTTTGAATGTGAAGTAAGATGGTCTCTGTTAGATAGAAGTAGAATAAAAGTAAGTGGTGGTACGTGTGTGATTGTATAATAGCTCACTTTTAGTGAATAAAAGAACTAGACTGTCTCCTTTTAAGTAAAAAGTAGCTACTGTCTATGAATCTCAATCAAATACAAGTCCTTGGTTCAAAAGAAAAACAAAAACAAAAAGAGAGAAGAAAAGCCAAAAATGGCAACAGAACAAAAGAAAAACAAAAAGAAACAAAGCTAGACACCAATAGCTTGAACCTTAGAATATATGCCTGTGGTGTCTTTGTACTAGGATCTGCTTGGATTATTAAGCTCTTTGGAGTGCATCAACACTTGGTGACTTGGGTTAACTAACCCGGGATCATCAGCTGAAAGTCCACTATCAAGAGCAACCTAACTACAAGGCATTTAGTAGCCCAAAGAGGTGCTGGGCATCAATGTTTTAAGAAGGAATGTGAGCCAAGTGTCTATAGTTAATAATGTGTCAAGTATAAAGAAAAGAAAATGAACTTGCTACACATGACACTCAAATAAAGCTTATGAACAAAATAATAGCCAAGGATAAAGGAATAATGAGAGGTCATAGCAGTATGTTACTTGAAGCTTGAAGGAGACTTTCTAGGCTTAAGAGTCAATAAGAGGTGAGTGTTTACATATCCATATAAAACCCCATGAACTACCAATACACTCTACTAGCATGAACATCCTCTTCCATTTCATTCTTTCTTCTCAATAAATCATTTCTTGCTTGGGGACAAGCAAGCTTTAAGTTTGGTGTTGTGATGACAAGTCATCTTAGCCTAGTTTCACTAGTCTTTTTCTTTTGTTTTCACTTGAATTATGCACTTTCTTGAGCTACAAGTAAGCTAATTTGGGTAGATTTTCATGCTTCCTTTGATTGAATCAACCATGTATGAATTCATGCTATTTCATGAGGTTTTAGGCTATAATTGTCACATATTATGATAAAATGAATATCTCATGATTATAAGCATAGCTTTGATGTGTTTGGTTGATTAATGATAGGTGAAGAAAGCTTGGAGAAAGGTTGAAGCAAGAAGGAATGGCTAGGAGTAAAGAGAGGACAATGGAATAAGTGAAAATGAACCAGGAAGCAAAAAGCTAGAGTAAAAGTTAGCCTCAAAATTTTGCACAAACTTTTGGGTGAAAAGTTAGCCCCAACGTTAGCCCCTAACTTTTGGGCTAACGTTGGCACATGAAAGTTACTCCCTGGGCACCAAAAGTTTGCGCCAACGTTAGCCCCTAACTTTGTGGCTAACGTTGGCACATGAAAGTTACTCCCTGGGAACCAAAAGTTTGCGCCAACGTTAGCCCCTAACTTTGTGGCTAACAATGGCATGAGAAAAACACTCCCTGGGCACCAAAAGTTTGCGCCAACGTTAGCCTC
The DNA here is from genome assembly GCF_003086295.3 of Arachis hypogaea. Lineage (NCBI taxonomy): Eukaryota > Viridiplantae > Streptophyta > Magnoliopsida > Fabales > Fabaceae > Arachis > Arachis hypogaea. The sequence goes on from NC_092052.1 coordinate 58,537,939, forward strand.
TAACTTTTGGGCTAACGTTGGCACATGAAAAACACAAAGGGGGAGCAAAAGTTTGCGCCAACGTTAGCCTCTAACTTTTGGGCTAACGTTGGCGCCATAAGTGCACTAAGGAAGGCCAACGTTGGAGCAAAAGTTAGACCCCTAACTTTTGCACCAACGTGGGTATCAGCAAAACATGGGGGATGATATGAAAAGTTGGACCAAAAGTTAGCCCCTAACTTTTGCTCAAACTTTTACTCCAACTTTTTGCAAAACTCCAACCCGGTTCATTTGGTTCACTTTGGTTCTTCTCCAAACTCCAAGAGCAATCAACCAAGGCCTCTTTCAACCCAATTCCACCAAGAGCAAAGGCCCAACTCAAGGCTTGAAGATCATTTGAAGAAAGTGTATAAATAGGATAGAATTCAAGTTCTTCGGAGAGCTTTCCCTTTGAATTTTCAGAATAGTTTTCGGAGAGCTTTGATATTGAGTGATCTTTAATTTCTTAGTCTTGGGGAAGGAGAATTCACGTCTCTTCCTCTTAGTTTCTAAAATGATAGTGGGTGGCAATTTCTTCATTTTTCTTCAACAAAGTTGGTGTGGTAACTCTTCCATGACATCGCATTCTCTCTGCCTTCTCTTTCCCAAATATGGATTGGAAAGCTCTAATTGCTGATTCTTTAGACTTTTTATTCTCAGCTTGCAGATGTGCCTATATTAATGTGAAGAAAAATAATAATAATAAAAAGAAAGAGTAACTACATAAATGGACTAAAAAACATATATCATTTGACAACATCAAAACAAATAATAGAAATTAAGAATAATATCAACAATCTTTAACTCAACTGCAAGCATAAAAGTAACCACAAGTAATGGGCAAATTACCAAGACACAAGAATCCATAAACTATTTTAATCAAATTAACTCCCAATACTTACAATAACATCCAAAGTGTCTTCATCCAATGACTTTTCCTTTGTGCTTTGGCGAGTCTCAACAAACATTTCTGCTTGAGTAGGTGGTTCATTATTTTCCTTAGAAGCAGCTTATAAGTACAGTTCAAATAGCATTTATATAGAGTTAAAATAAGTTTATTTTCTAAAATCAACACATACTTGATACTGAAAGACACACACCACACATACACATAAAAATGCACAACAAATAAAAAATTGTACCAATCTTGCACGTATTCTTGCAAAATTTATTGGTCCTTTTCCATGGCTAAATTTCTGTTGTGCCCTATTTTTCTTATTCTGTACAGACATTTTCTACATAGCAAGAGACAAGTATTATAAAAAAATCATCATATTTCACTTATAAATGTATATAATATAATTGCATAAACAGACTACACTAACTTTCACATGTCTTACCTTAACTTTCTCAGTTCTTCAATAAGCAATTAACTTTCGAAAATGACTCTCAGGTATGCTTTTAGGATGATTTTTTAGCATCTCATTAACATATTTGTATGACAGAAAATGAGTTTGTTTGATTGTGGTCTTATACCGTCTCCAGTTGTCATTGATACGAGCAAGGACTATCCTCTTTCCTTCAGCTGGAATAATGAATTTAGCCTATAAAACACATATTATTTGGCATGTAAGAATAAAATATGTGTACATTTCTAAATAGTTTCTAAAAAAAAATAAGACTAATATTCTTACTTGAACATATTCCCAAATGGCTTTTTTATCTTTAATCCCTTTTCAGTTTGTGTAAATTAATGGACAAAAATATGAATTCCTTGCCACTGTGCCCAAAAATTTGCTCAAGTTGTTTACAGCTTCATCAGTAGGATCAATTGTCTCTCTTTCAATATCTAGCGTAATTTTTTCTCTATCTTCCAACTATCTTGCATGAATCTTCAAGCATTGTGTAGGTCTTCATATTTTTTTTATTGTTGTCTATATACAAAGAGAATAATTATATACCATCCCTCTTATTCATTTATATATATTTAATTGAAAAAAAAATAGCTTCATCAATTTAGCCAAATGAATAAAATTTCATAATTTCACTATTGCTAATGATTTATTCCAGCTGTATAGGAAACTAGAAGTCGCTTCTAAAATTAAATTTAAAGTGTAAAAATAATTACAATCCAAGACAGAATTTTATTTTTCCTATTTAGATATTGTTCCTATACAAATATATTATTTAAGTGTGAATTTATATATTATTTAATAATAAATAAGTAAATATAATATTACTCATCATATAAATACACATACAAGTTTTTAAACTTAAATTTAAGCAAAATAATCCCACTAGAGAATAAGTGGAGTCAGATTTATGAGAAGCCACAAGATATCTTAATCTGCAATTTCTGTCAACAAATTTTCCATTTCTCAAATAAATATTCTTGTAGGCTTTAATCATCACAAAGCCGATATAGCAAGCAATCAATTACTGAAACAGAGTAAGAATTGCTTAAAATCCTTTTCAATAAGGCTTTGCCATATCAATTGGACTGCACGCTATGTAGCATTATTATTATTATTATTATAACATATATATAGTCTCTTCATTCCATTCATAGTATTTAGATATATAGTTTAAAGAATGGATAAAAAAGTGAAAATGAACATTATACAAAATAGTGGGACCATGATTTATTGAAATATATGTATGTGACTAGAAAAATCATAAAATTTATTTACAAAACGAAAAAGAAAAGAAAAGAGTTTATTGAGTAAAGTTTGATGCAGTATATTTGAACTTATAGCCTATGAAAAGCTACTAGGTACGTTTTTACCTCTAAGTTGAGCTCATTTTTTATTATTTTTAGAGCTTGAAGTGACGAAACGTGTTTTATAGAAGCTGCAACAGAAAATGGAAAAAGACAGGAACTGGAACAGAGAAGGACCACAAGTCATGGGAAAATTGTGTGTGGAAACTGTAACTCTGTAAGGGGTATAGCACATTCAAACTAACCCAAATGAGTCTTACAATCCTTGCCTCTATTATATAAAGAAGTCGTCATATATAAATCTTTTACAGCAGACAATTTAAAAGGAAATGATGTCATAAAATATTTTTAAGGAGACAAAAAATTTACCTTTTAAAATATTGTCTATGTCCTCACCCTCAAGTGGATTAATATAATCCTTGTCTTGCTCCTCTATATTATCTCCTTCATTCTCATCTAATTGTTCTTCACCATCAGGTTCATTGTTAAGTTTAAGAAATGTACCAATCGGCATTGAAGCAAATTAACGTATTTTTTCCTTCTTAGTTGGCCTTTCTTGCAAGCTACCACACTCTTCAACATCATCTACAATTGTGATCTCTTTTCTCTTCAAATCTTGACTCATTCTAAAATCCACTTTTCTAGTATTCTTGTGAGCCATAACAGTAGATTTAGAAGGAAGATCTTTTTCTTGTCCACAAGTAGATCCTTGTGAGTGAGTCATACTTGCTTCCACCTGTACTTTAGTTTTCTTCAAATTCTGCCATTTTTCTTTTGCAAGAGCTTTTGGATTTTCCACAAAATTGTGCTTATCATTTGCTTGGACACCATTTTTTCTTAAGCTCTGCTCCCTTTCCCTATCACTAAGGGTTTTTATCCTCTTAAGTGGTAGTAGTGGTGGTGGTGGTTGATGCTACTGTTGATCAGAAGACATCTTTTCTCGTTTAACTTTCATATTTTTCAAGAACTTTGCACGCAATTCAGCACTTGACTTTGAATCTATTTCATGTTCAATGAATTTTTTGAACATTTTTTGAAAAAAGAAATAAAATAATGAGATTAGTATACATAAAAAAAATCTATTAACATAATAGTAAAAAACCAAATCACATATTAAAAGAATCAAGAATCTATAAGAAATATACTTGTTCATAAATAATTACACCAAAAATAAAAGAAAAAAATTATTCTATGTTGAGAAGAGAAATCTCTTTAAAGATCAAAATCATCATCATATTCAGCTTGTTGTAGAACAAGTGAAGGTTTCTCAATGATTGTATTTAGCATGTCTTCTCTAGTCCATTGAACTTCACAATTATCCTTTGACACAAACAAATTATTCACTTGATCAAAGGGGCCCTTTTGATTAGACTCTTCAGCTTCAACATCATACCCATCATACATATTGAATAAATTCCTTGGCACTGTGTCCATGACATAATGCTTGTCTTTGTTAAAAGGGTCTTGAATATAAAAGCATTGGTGGACTTGTGAAGCTAATACAAAAGGATCATCCTGATAACATCTTTTATTAAAATGAATTGAAGTTAGACCAAAATTCACTTCTTCAACCTCAAACCAATCACAATTGAAGAGAACAAATTTGAAACATGCATAATAGTCTAACTCAATTATGTCATTTATTGCACCAAAATATGTTACGACTTTTGTCATTGGGTTATTGTCCTTGGCACTAGCAAAGCTTGGTGTTTCGCACACCAAAGTCACACTACTGTTTTGAGTTGTGTGGCTTGCATCATGTTCTCTAGTTTGAAATTTGTAGCCATTGATTACATAACTAGAAAATCGTTTTGCAACTGTGTTTGGGCCTCTAGACAAATCTTTAAGTTATTTCGGAACATCTTCATGAGAAGCACGCTCTTTGAACCATTCACTAAAATCATGGCTTAGAGTTTTTGCCTTCTTCTATTTTCTACCTTTAGATTGATTGTTGACATGTTCCTCATACTGTCTAAAGTAAGTAAAAAGCGTGTAAGTTAAATTTGCTAATAGAGAATTGGTAGTTGGAAAATATATAAGAAAAATACCTAATATAGTCTTTAACTTTATCACAGTTGAATAAGATGTACCGATGAGCTTGCATTTTTGAGTTGGTATCCAGAGAAAAAGGTTGCCCTTTTCTCTTTCCACCAGTTGATCGCCCCAAGCATGCAAAATAGCTATCATGACATACTTCAGCTTCACTGCAATTATCATAATTTTGTGTCCTCCTACTCAGCCTTGTGTCCACATCAGGACTTAAATACCTTGAGCAAAATGTCAAGCATTCCTCGGCTAAATATCCTTCAGCAATTGAACCTTCGGGGCAGCTTTTATTGCGAACGTAGGACTTTAACCTACACAAATATTTCTCGATGGGGTACATCCACCTAAATTGAACTGGGCCACCCAACCTCAACTCGTTTACCAAATGAATAGGTAAATGTACCATTATATCAAAGAAACTAGGAGAAAATATTCTTTCTAATTGAGACAAAATTTCTCTAATATCTACTTCCAAATGATCTATTGTATCATTTTCAACAACTTTTTGGCACAAGAAATGAAAGAATGAACCTAGATAAATTAAAGGGCCAGCTACTTGATTCTGCCTTGTGCATTTTATAGCTACTTGCAACAAATAATGCAACATAAAATGAGCATCATGACTTTTGTAGCCTGATATCTTTTTCTCAGCAATATGAACACACCGAGAAATATTTGAAGCACTGCCAGATGGCAATTTTGCTGACTTCAAAATATCACAAAAAATGATTTTTTCTTGAGTAGTAAGGTTAAAACAAGCCTTAACAATTTTTGTTTTCTTGCCACCATCTATCTCCTTTGGTTAAAGTTTTTTTGAATTCAAAACTCATGTACTTCTTGTTCTTTTGAATTAAAATAGTTTTTATTTAAGAGAGGTGATGGATTCATAGGACATTCATAACTTTAAGACAAAGTTACTAACTACTAATGATCATGTAATGAAGACACAAACATAGATAAGCACATAGCAAAGAAAATGAAAAACAGAAGAAAGTGAGAACAAGGAATGAGTCCACCTTAGTGATGATGGCGTTTCATTCTTGAGGAACCAATGATGTTCTTGAGCTCTTCTATGTCTCTTCCTTGTCTTTGTTGTTCTTCCCTCATTGCTTTTTGATCTTCTCTTATTTCATGAAGCATGATGGGGTGCTCTTGATGTTCCACCCTTAGTTGTCCCATGTTGGAACTTAATTCTCCTAGGGAGGTGTTGATTTGCTCCTGATATTTATGTGGAGGGAAGTGCATCCCCTGAGGTATCTCAGGGATCTCTTGATTTGCAGCCACATGTTCTACCACTGAGCTATAGACCCTTGAGATAAATCTTTCCATCTCCCATGACTCGGAGGTGGAAGCCTTTGTCTTCCCTTCCCTCTTTCTTGAGGTTTCTCTGGCCTTAGGTGCCATTAATGGTAATGGAAAAACAAAAAGCTTATGCTTTTACCACACCAAACTTAGAATATTACTCGTCCTTGAGCAAGAGAAGAAAGAATAGTTAAAGAAGAAGAAGATATGGAGGAGATAGAGGAATGTGTGTTTCGGCCATTTAGGGTGGGTTTGGGTGGGAAATTGATTTTGAATTTTGAAGGTAGGTGGAGTTTATGAGGTAGGTTTATGGGGATGAGTGGATGGATGTGAGTGGTGAGGAGGTGATGGGGAAGAGAGATTGAGGTGATTGGTGAAGGGTTTTGGGGAAGAGTGTTTATGGGATTTTTGTGAAAGAGAGTGGTGAGGGGTGAGAAGAAGTGAGTGGAGGTAGGTGGGGATTCTGTGGGGTCCATAGATCCTGAAGTGATCCTGTGGGATCCACAGATCCTGAGATGATCCTGTAGGGTCCACAGATCCTGAGGTGTTCAAAGATTTACAACCTTGCACCAAATTAGGCATGTAAAATGCCCTTGCACACAACTCTGGGCGTTCAGCGCCAGGTTGGTGCCCATTTTGGGCGTTCAACGCCCATTTGCTGCCATTTCTGGCGTTGAACGCCAGAACCATGCTTGTTCTGGGCGTTCAGCGCCAGCATGCTGCCCATTTTGGGCGTTCAGCGCCAGACAGATGCTCCTCCAGGGTGTGATTTTTCTTCTGCTGTTTTAGATTCCGTTTTTGAATTTTTTGTTTATTTTGTGACTCCACATGATCATGAACCTAAGAAAATATGAAAAACAAAAACAAAATTAGATAAATAATCATTGGGTTGCCTCCCAAAAAGCGCTTCTTTAATGTCAATAGCTTGACAGTGGGCTCTCATGGAGCCTCACAAATGTGCAGAGCTTTGTTGAGACCTCCCAACACCAAACTTAGAGTTTGGATATGGGGGTTTGACACCAAACTTAGAGTTTGGTTGTGGCCTCCCAACACCAAACTTAGAGTTTGACTGTGGGGTTTTGTTTGACTCTGCTTTGAGAGAAGCTTTTTATGCTTCCTCTCCATGGATGCAGAGAGAGATCCTTGAGTTGTAAACACAAGGTTGTCCTCATTTACTTGAAGGATCAATTCTCCTCTGTCCACATCAATCACAGCTCTTGCTGTGGCCAGGAAAGGTCTTCCTAGGATGATGGATTCATCCTCTTCCTTTCCAGTATTCAGGACTATGAAATCAGCAGGGATGTAAAGGCCTTCAACCTTTACTAACACGTCCTCTACTTGTCCATATGCCTGTTTTCTTGAATTGTCTGCCATCTCTAATGAGATTTTAGCAGCTTGCACCCCATAGATTCCCAGTTTCTCTATTACAGAGAGGGGCATGAGGTTTATCCCTGAACCAAGGTCACACAGAGCCCTAAAGATCATGGTGCCTATGGTACAAGGTATTATGAACTTTCCAGGATCCTGTCTCTTCTGAGGCAATGTCAGTTGATCCAGATCACTTAGTTCATTGATGAACAAGGGAGGTTCATCTTTCCAAGTTTCAATGCCAAATAATTTGGCATTCAGCTTCATGATTGCACCAAGAAACTTGGCAGTTTGCTCTTCAGTAACATCCTCATTCTCTTCAGAAGAGGAATACTCATCAGAGCTCATGAAGGGCATAAGGAGGTTCAATGGAATCTCTATGGTCTCTAGATGAGCCTCAGAGTCCTTTGGTTCCTCAGAGGGAAGCTCCTTATTGATCACTGGACGTCCTAGGAGGTCTTCCTCCTTGGGATTCACGTCCTCCTCTCCCTCATTGGGTTCGGCCATTTTGGTTATGTCAATGGCCTTGCACTCTCCTTTTGGATTCTCTTCTGTATTGCTTGGGAGAGTACTAGGAGGGATTTCAGTGATCCTTTTACTCAGCTGGCCCACTTGTGCTTCCAAATTTCTAATGGAAGACCTTGTTTCATTCATGAAACTCACAGTGGCCTTAGATAGATCAGAGACTAAGTTTGCTAAGTTAGATAAATTCTGCTCAGAATTCTCTGTCTGTTGCTGAGTAGATGATGGAAAAGGCTTGCTATTGCTAAACCTGTTTCTTCCACCAATATTAAAGCCTTGTTGAGGCCTTTGATCCTTCCATGAGAGATTTGGATGATTTCTCCATGATGGATTATAGGTGTTTCCATAAGGTTCACCCATGTAATTCACCTCTGCTATTGCAGGGTTCTCAGGATCATAAGCTTCTTCTTCAGAAGATGCCTCTTGAGTACTGTTGGATGCAGCTTGCATTCCATTCAGACTCTGAGAAATCATATTGACTTGCTGATGAGCGGATAATTTATACGCTTTTTGGCATTATTTTTAGTATGTTTTTAGTAGGATCTAGTTACTTTTAGGGATGTTTTCATTAGTTTTTATGTTAAATTCACATTTCTGGACTTTACTATGAGTTTGTGTGTTTTTTTGTGATTTCAGGTATTTTCTGGCTGAAATTGAGGGACTTGAGCAGAAATCAGATTCAGAAGTTGAAGAAGGACTGCTGATGCTGTTGGATTCTGACCTCCCTGCACTCAAAGTGGATTTTCTGGAGCTACAGAACTCGAAATGGCGTGCTTCCAATTGCGTTGGAAAGTAGACATCCAGGGCTTTCCAGAAATATATAATAGTCCATTCTTTGGCCAAGAATAGACGACGTAAACTGGCGTTCAACGCCAGATTTCTACCCAAACCTGGCGTCCAGCGCCAGAAAAGGAGCCAAAACCAGAGTTGAACGCCCAAAATGGCACAAAAGCTGGCGTTCAACTCCAAGAAGGACCTCTACACGTACAACACTCAAGCTCAGCCCAAACACACACCAAGTGGGCCCAGGAAGTGGATTTATGCTTCAATTACTTACTCATGTAAACCCTAGTAGCTAGTTTATTATAAATAGGACCTTTTACTATTGTATTAGGCATCTTTGGATTACCTTATGATCCTTTGATCACGTTTTGGGGGCTGGCCATCTCGGCCATGCCTGGACCTTTCACTTATGTATTTTTAACGGTAGAGTTTCTACACTCCATAGATTAAGGTGTAGAGCTCTGCTGTTCCTCAAAGATTAATGCAAGTACTACTGTTTTCTATTCAATTCATCTTATTTCGCTTCTAAGATATCCATTCGCACCCAAGAACGTGATGAAGGTGATGATTATGTGTGACGCTCATCACCATCTCCCCTATGAACACGTGCCTGACAAACACTTCCGTTCTACATGAAATAAGCTAGAATGAATATCTCTTAGATCTCTTAACCAGAATCTTCGTGGCGTAAGCTAGAATGATGGCGGCATTCAAGAGAATCCGGAAAGTCTAAACCTTGTCTGTGGTATTCCGAGTAGGATTCGATGAATGAATGACTGTGACGAGCTCCAAACTCGCGATTGCAGGGCGTTAGTGACAGACGCAAAAGGATAGTAAATCCTATTCCAGCATGATCGAGAACCGACAGATGAATAGCCGTGCCGTGACAGGGTGCGTGAGCATATTATTCACTGAGAGGATAAGATGAAGCCATTGGCAAGGGTGATGCCTCCAGACGATTAGCCGTGCCGTGACAGGGCATTGGATCATTTTCCCGAGAGATGACCGAAAGTAGCCATTGACAGTGGTGATGTATCACATAAAGCCAGCCATGGAAAGGAGTGAGACTGATTGGATGAAGACAGCAGGAAAGCAGAGGTTCAGAGGAACGAAAAGCATCTCCGTTCGCTTATCTGAAATTCCTACCAATGAATTACATAAGTATTTCTATCCCTTCTTTTATTTATTATTCGAAAACACCCTTATCACTTTATATCTGCCTGACTGAGATTTGCAAGGTGACCATAGCTTGCTTCACACCAACAATCTCCGTGGGATTCGACCCTTACTCATATAAGGTATTACTTGGACGACCCAGTGCACTTGCTGGTTAGTTGTATCGAAGTTGTGAACCATGGTATTGGCACCATGTTCTTGGCGCCATTGCCAGGGAAAGAAAGAGCCGTGAATTTTACATAATTAAAGTGTAATCACGATTACGCGTACCAAGTTGCTCACGTTGCCAGGGATTATTCGAGCCTGGACATCACAATTTCGTGCACCAAGTTTTTGGCGCCGTTGCCGGGGATTGTTCGAGTTTGGACAACTGACGGTTCATCCTGTTGCTCAGATTAGGTAATTTTCTTTTTGTTTTCTTTTCAAAAATTTTTCAAAAATTTTCTCATCTGTTTTCGAAAAAAAAAAATTTTTATTCAAAATTTTTAAGAATGAATTCTAGTGTTTCATGAAGCATGTAAAGCCTGTCTGGCTGTAAAGCCATGTCTAAATTTATTTGGACTGAGGCTTGCAATTTGTTATCAAGAGCAATATACTCTCGTGTTAAATGCTGAAGCTTGGCTGGCCATTGGCCATGTCTAGTGTTTTGGACTGGAGCTTTCTTTGAAAGCTTGGCTGGCTAGTGAGCCATGTCTAATTCCTGGACTGAAGCTTCAGACTAAGAATGCAAGATTCCTGGAATTCGTATTAAAAATTTTGGAATCCTTATTTTTCTTTTTCATATAATTTTCGAAAAATATAAAATAAAAATCCAAAAAAATTAGAAAATCATAAAAATCAAAAATATTTTTGTGTTTCTTGTTTGAGTCTTGAGTCATATCATAAGTTTGGTGTCACTTGCATATGCATCTTGCATTTTTCGAAAATTTCATGCATTCATAGTGTTCTTCATGATCTTCAAGTTGTTCTTGGTAACTCTTCTTGTTTGATCTTGATGATTTTTTGTTTTGTGTCTGTTCATGTTTATCATATGCACTCTTGAATTCTTAGTGCCTAAGCATTAAAGAATTCTAAGTTTGGTGTCTTACATGTTTTCTTTGCATCAAAAATTTTTCAAAAATATGTTCTTGATGTTCATCTTGACATTCAAAGTGTTCTTGGTGTTCATCTTGACACTCATATCATTCATGCATGCATTCATTATTTTGATCTAAAAATTTCATGCATTGCATCATTTTTCTTGTTTTTCCCCTGCATCATAAAAATTCAAAAATCAAAAAATATCTTTCCCTTTTTCTCTCATCAAATTCGAAAATTTGAGTTGACTTTTTCAAAAATTTTTAAAAATCAAGTTGTTTCTTACGAGTCAAATCAAATTTTCAATTTGAAATCTTATCTTTTTCAAAATCTTTTTCAAAAATCAAATCTTTTTCAAAATTCTTAGTTATTTTCGAAAATTAAAAAAATATTTTTCAAAAATCTTTTTCTTATTTTTATACCAAATTTTCGAAAATAACATAAACAATTAATGTTTTGATTCAAAAATTTGAAGTTTGTTACTTGCTTGTTAAGAAAGATTCAAACTTTAAGTTCTAGAATCATATCTTGTGATTTCTTATGAATCAAGTCATTAATTGTGATTTTAAAAATCAAATCTTTTTCAAAACTAATTTCAATCATATCTTTTCAAAAATATCTACTTATCTTATCTTTTTCAAAAATATCTTTTCAAAATATCTTTTCTAACTTCCTAACTTCTTATCTTTTCAAAATTTGTTTCAACTAACTAACTAACTTTTTGTTTGTTTCTTAACTTTTTCAAAACTACCTAACTAACTCTCTCTCTCTCTAATTTTCCAAAATATCTTCCTTTTTTTTTCAAAAATTTCTTTTTAATTAACTAATTATTTTTATTTTTAATTTTAAAAAAAATTTTCGAAAAAATACTAACAATTTTCAAAAACTATTTTCGAAAATCACTAACTCTTTTTCAAAATAATTTTCGAAAATTATCCCTCCCCCATCTTATTCTATTTATTCATTCATATCCTAACATCTCATCTCACATCTCTGCCATCGTCACAGTTGTGTTTTTTCCATTATATTACATTCTTTGTCTCCCCCTCTTCTTCTACGCACACAGGGATCCCTATACTGTGGTATAAAGGATCTCTATTATTATTATTATTATTTTTTTGTTGTGCCTTCTTCTTTGTCATATGAGCAGGAGCAATGATAAGAACATTCTTGTGGAAGCAGATCCAGAACCTGAAAGGACTCTGAAGAGAAAATTAAGAGAAGCTAAATTACAACAATCCAGAGAAAACCTTTCAGAAATTTTCGAATAGGAAGAGGAGATGGCAGCCAAAAATAATAATAATGTAAGGAAGATGCTTGGTGACTTTACTGCACCTAATTCCAATTTACATGGAAGAAGCATCTCCATTCCTGCCATTGGAGCAAACAACTTTGAGCTGAAACCTCAATTAGTTTCTCTGATGCAGCAGAACTGCAAGTTTCATGGACTTCCATTTGAAGATCCTTTTCAGTTCTTAACTGAATTCTTGCAGATATGTGATACTGTTAAGACTAATGGAGTAGATCCTGAAGTCTACAGGCTCATGCCTTTCCCTTTTGCTGTAAGAGACAGAGCTAGATTATGGTTGGATTCTCAACCCAAAGACAGCCTGAACTCTTGGGATAAGCTGGTCACGGCTTTCTTAGCCAAGTACTTTCCTTCTCAAAAGCTGAGCAAGCTTAGAGCTGATATTCAAACCTTCAGACAGAAAGAAGGTGAATCCCTCTATGAACCTTGGGAAAGATACAAACAGTTGACCAAAAAGTGTCCTTCTGACATGCTTTCAGAATGGACCATCCTGGATATATTCTATGATGGTTTATCTGAGCTATCAAAGATGTCACTGGACACTTCTGCAGGTGGATCCATTCACCTAAAGAAAACGCCTGCAGAAGCTCAAGAAGTCATTGACATGGTTGCTAATAACCAGTTCATGTACACTTCTGAAAGGAATCTTGTGAGTGATGGGACGCCTATGAAGAAGGGAGTTCTTGAGGTTGATACTCTGAATGCCATATTGGCTCAGAATAAAATATTGACTCAGCAAGTCAATATGATCTCTCAGAGTCTGCATGGAATGCAAGCTGCATCCAACAGTACTCAAGAGGCATCTTCTGAAGAAGAAGCTTATGATCCTGAGAATCCTGCAATAGCAGAGGTAAATTACTTAGGTGAACCTTATGAAAACACCTATAACTCAACATGGAGAAATCACCCAAATTTCTCATGGAAGGATCAAAAGCCCCAACAAGGCTTTAATAATGGTGGAAGAAACAGGTTTAGCAATAGCAAGCCTTTTCCATCATCAACTCAGCAACAGACAGAGAACTCTGAACAAAATACTTCTAATTTAGCAAATCTAGTCTCTGATCTATCTAAGGCCACTGTAAGTTTCATGAATGAAACAAGGTCTTCCATTAGAAATCTGGAAGCACAAGTGGGCTAGCTGAGTAAAAGGATCACTGAAATCCCTCCTAGTACTCTCCCAAGCAATACAGAAGAGAACCCAAAAGAAGAGTGCAAGGCCATTGACATAAGCACCATGGCCGAACCTATAAGGGAAGGAAAGGACGTGAATCCCAAGGAGGAAGACCTCCTGGGACGTTCAGTGATCAATAAGGAGCTTCCCTCTAAGGAATCAAAGGACTCTGAGGCTCATCTAGAGACCATAGAGATTCCATTGAACCTCCTTATGCCCTTCATGAGCTCTGATGAGTATTCCTCTTCTGAAGAGAATGAGGATGTTACTGAAGAGCAAACTGCCAAGTTTCTTGGTGCAATCATGAAGCTGAATGCCAAATTATTTGGCATTGATACTTGGGAAGTTGAACCTCCCTTGTTCATCAATGAACTAAGTGATCTGGATCAACTGACATTGCCTCAGAAGAGACAGGATCCTGGAAAGTTCATAATACCCTGCACCATAGGCACCATAATCTTTAAGGCTCTGTGTGACCTTGGTTCAGGAATAAACCTCATGCCCCTCTCTGTAATAGAGAAACTGGGAATCTATGGGATGCAAGCTGCTAAAATCTCATTAGAGATGGCAGACAGTTCAAGAAAACAGGCTTATGGACAAGTAGAGGACGTGTTAGTAAAGGTTGAAGGCCTTTACATCCCTACTGATTTCATAGTCCTGGATACTGGAAAGGAAGAGGATGAATCCATCATCCTAGGAAGACCTTTCCTGGCCACAGCAAGAGCTGTGATTGATGTTGACAGAGGTGAAATAGTCCTTCAATGGAATGAGGACTCCCTTGTGTTTAAAACTCAAGAATCTCCCTCTGCAACCATGGAGAGGAAGCAGAAAAAGCTCCTCTCAAAGCAGAGTCAACCAGAGCCCCCACAGTCAAACTCTAAGTTTGGTGTTGGGAGGCCACAACCAAACTCTAAGTTTGGTGTTGAACTCCCATATCCAAACTCTAAGTTTGGTGTTGGAGAGTCTCAACAAAGCTCTGAACATCTGTGAGGCTCCATGAGAGCCCACTGTCAAGCTATTGACATTAAAGAAGCGCTTGTTGGGAGGCAACCCAATCTTTATTTATCTAACTATATTCTTCTTAGTTCTATGTCTTTATAGGTTCATGATCATGTGGAGTCACAAAATAAATATAAAAATTGAAAACGGAATAAAAAAAACAGCAGAAGAAAAATCACACCCTGGAGGAGCATCTGTCTGGCGTTCAGCGCCAGAACAGAGCATGGTGCTGGCGCTGAACGCCCAAAATGGGCAGCTTCTGGGCGCTGAACGCCAGAACAGGCATGGTTCTGGCGTTCAACGCCAGAAATGGCACACAAATGGGCGTTGAATGCCCAAAATGGCCACCAACCTGGCGCTGAACGCCCAGAGTTGGGTACAAAGGCATTTTTACATGCCTAATGGGTGCAGGGATGTAAATCCTTGAACACCTCAGGATCTGTGGACCCCACAGGATCCCCACCTACCTCCACTCACTTCTTCTCACCACTCTCTTTCACACAACCCCATAAACACTCTTCCCCAAAAACCCTTCACCAATCACCTCAAACTCTCTTCCCCATCACCTCTTCACCACTCACATCCATCCACCTTCCCCATAAACCTACCTCATAAACTCCACCTACCTTCAAAATTCAAAACCAATTTCCCACCCAAACCCACCCATATGGCCGAAACCTTCCCCCCTCCCTTCCCTATATAAAGCCCTCCATTCTTCATCAAATTCACACAACACATCGCTCTACACTCCTCTTGGCCGAAACCACATCTCCCTCTCCCTCTCCATATTTCTTCTTCTTCTTCTTCTATTCTTTTGTTTATTGCTCGAGGGCAAGCAATATTATAAGTTTGGTGTGGTAAAAGCATAAGCTTTTTGTTTTTCCATTACCATTGATGGCACCTAAGACCGAAGAATCCTCTAGAAAGGGAAAAGAGAAGACAAAAGCTTTCACCTCCGAGTCATGGGAGATGGAAAGGTTCATCTCCAAAGCCCATCAAGACCACTTCTATGATGTTGTGGCCAAGAAGAAGGTGATCCCCGAGGTCCCTTTCAAACTCAAAAGAAATGAGTATCCGGAGATCCGACATGAAATTCAAAGAAGAGGGTGGGAAGTTCTAACAAATCCCATCCAACAAGTCGGCATCCTAATGGTTCAAGAGTTCTATGCCAATGCATGGATTACCAAGAACCATGATCAAAGTAAGAACCCGGATCCAAAGAACTATGTTACAATGGTTCGGGGGAAATACTTGATTTTAGTCCGGAAAATGTGAGGTTGGCGTTCAACTTGCCAAACATGGAAGAGAATGCACGCCCCTACACAAGGAGAGTCAACTTTGATCAAAGGTGGACCAAGTCCTTATGGACATATGTGTAGAAGGAGCTCAATGGAAGGTTGACTCCAAAGGCAAGCCGGTTCAACTAAGAAGATTGGACCTCAAGCCTGTAGCTAGAGGATGGTTGGAGTTCATTCAATGCTCAATCATTCCCACTAGCAACCGGTCTGAAGTTACTATAGACCGGGCCATCATGATCCATAGCATCATGATTGGAGAAGAGGTGGAAGTTCATGAGATTATACCTCAAGAACTCTACAAGGTGGTGACAAGTCTTCCACTATGGCAAGGTTAGCCTTTCCTCACCTCATTTGCCACCTATGCAATTCAGCTGGGATTGACATAGAGGGAGATATCCTCATTAAAGAGGACAAGCCCATCACTAAGAAAAGATGGAGCAAGCAAGAGAGCCCAGTCATGGAGCTCAAGAGGCGCAAGAAGCTCATTTCCATGAGATCCCTGAGATGCCTCAAATGCACTTTCCTCCACAAAATTATTGGGAGCAAATCAACACCTCCCTAGGAGAATTGAGTTCCAATATGGGACAACTAAGGGTGGAACATCAAGAGCACTCCATCATGCTTCATGAGATAAGAGAAGATCAAAAAGCAATGAGGGAGGAGCAACAAAGACAAGGAAGAGACATAGAAGAGCTCAAGGACATCATTGTTCCTCAAGAAGGAAAGCCACCATCACTAAGGTGGATCATTCCTTTTCTTATTTCTCTGTTTTTCGTTTTCTATTATGTGCTATCTTGTTTGTGTCTTATTACATGATCATATAGTAGTAACATGTCTTAAAGTTATGAATGTCCTATGAATCCATCACCTCTCTTAAAAAAAATGTT